>NC_081786.1:485000-510000 GCF_963082965.1 Carassius carassius | reverse complement strand
AAGCTTCATCTCTTCTTGTGCAGCTCGCTGGCTGCGGTGATCCACATCCAAGCTGGAACCAGATACAAGTTTCTCTTTGGAAGCCGTATGGCTTTGTTTTGTAGCCACATCATCACTTCCCACATCTCTTTGATTGGTTTCCAAACTTCCGAAGGTGGATTGACCTCGTCGGTTTCCCCCAATATTCCCATTTCCCAGAGCTTGATCGTAATCCAGAGTGAGCTGGTTATCAATCTCCGACGGATCCATCTCGGGTTCAAAAGAATGAAGTTCTTCCATAAAATCCCAGTCGTTATCGTTGGCGATCTGGAAGTGCTCCTCCATTGGAAGAAAAGGCTTGCTGGAGACGCTGATATATGAAGTATCACGGCCACGGAAGGTGATTGGAGATTCGCGTGTTTTCGGTGAAAACTCAGATGCTCCACGTCGCACTTTCTTCTTTATCTGACTCTGCAAGAACTCTTCAGCACTGTCCATCTTCTTAGAACCCAGGTTCTTCAGCTTATGAACTCTTGAAGCTGCTGTCTTATGCTCTGGGGACAGAGAAAAAGTGCTGCTGACATCACCTCCGAGATGTTCCCTGTATCCTTCCAGGAGCTTCCCGTCCTGGTTGCCCATCCTAATCCTGTGTGTGCAGTCGCTGCATAAAGACAAGAGGTGCGTCAGCAGCTGATGGTGTTCTGTGGTCAGCCAGTGGAGCTGTGTGACCGCTGCTTTTGTCACCTCGCAGGAATACTGGCCTCTTTGTTTAGCGTCTTCATCCCGAGGCTGGACTTCACGAGGGGTTTGGTCAGCTCGTGGGAAACCTCGGGACTTCCTCGTTGGGAAGTAGAGACTGATGAAGCACAGCTCCTGGATGGGTTTGTACAGACGCAGCACCGTGTGCGTGCCTTCCATTACAGAGCCGTTTTTAATTAATCACACTCCTGAATTAAGTTGGTAGTTGTCTCGTGGGTCTCGTCTCGAGTTGGGAACGTCCCGGGGTGGACACGGGGTGTTCATCATCATCAGGGCAATCCAAGGCCTGTCAAAATGACGGAGGCTTTTAGTTCAACATCTGTTTTAAGATGCACGTAGAATTGTAAATAATTCTCTGTAATTATTTGTGAAATTTACAAACAAATTCTGAGTAAATTTGTTGTTTTCCGGAGAAAGTAATATTTAAAAGTAACCTTTGTACAATCATAAGCAAATATTGTCATAATCAACAGACTTATCTTGTAATATTTCACAGCCCAGAAAATAAATGCTTTGACAAAATATCTACGAATGCACATTGAACTTGTTGAAATTGTTTCTACAATTTGTTTTTTCAGTGTGCAACATTAGAAGTCAATTTTAAAAATGACCTTTGTACAATCATATGAAAATATCATTATAACCAATAAATTTATCTTGTAATATCCCATGCATCGTAGCTGGGGTCTTACAACTTTTTGCCAGACATGCTTTGAAGCTAAAAACAAAACAAAAAACGAACAAAAAACATTGGAGATACTTTGGCAAAAAATAACCATGAATGCACGACTAACAGTGGGTCTATTGATAATGTCATTCAGTATGCTTTATACTGCTAAAGCCTTTGAACTGTATGCATAATTATTTAAATAAGCAGTGGAGTGAGTAAAGCACCCTTCATTATGAGCTTCATCAACCATCACACACACATTATAATGACACTTTACAATAATGTGAGCTCACAATGACATGACAGTTCAGCAATGATCAAACCAACACGAACCAGTATCTTATATCAGTGCAGTATAGGAGAGGAGCATTGCAATTTATTATGCAGAAAGTTATTTTTGCACTGCTGCATCATTGATGCTTTAAACATTCACTGCATTTCGCACAGCCATGGGATCACTTTGCATTCAACAATGCATTTTTAATGTTGCTAAAATATGATTACGATCGATTGCATTTGCATGACCTTTTCATATCTATAATAAAACACAGCATTAAGTTCTGCGTTTTTTTTTTTTTTGCAGCTTGTTGTCCAGCACGGCTCGCACTCTCATCCGCATTAACACATAGTTTCAGCCTAAATTAACGTGTTTGATTACAAGAATCGAGTGTTATATGAAGTTAATGGTGTTAACTCACCCATCTGAGGTGCATGACGGATGCGCGTCTCTCTCGGAATAAAGTGCTTCTGGAGGACAGCGCTCTCAGCCTGTGATTGACAGGTGCGCAGACCAATCAGAGGCGGCAGCGTTTGGATCCGCGGCTGTGATTGGTTGGTTTCAAGGTGGCCCCTCCCCCGTCAGCAGTGCTGCAGAACATCAGCAAGACAGCAGTGTGGACTTAAAGGGGACAGAAGACAACATACTCCTTTAACCCTCAAGTATTCTTCGTATAAAAGCCTTTAATTGGTCGTTCGTGGACAATTTTAAATTTGTATTCTTTTTTTCTAGAAAATAAAAACTATCAATTTATGCAGTTTTTTTTTCGATTTTTGGTGTTGTTTTTTATTGACCTCTAAAAGTACTATGCTTTTAAGTGAAGTATATGGTTATTTGTATGTAATATTTAACATTTCTTATACTTCAGTAAAAAATAAAATAAATAAAAAATTCATTCCAGGAAGTTCAAATAGCCAAAACCTACAAATTTGGTGAGTTTGGTGACATTTGGTGACATATGATGGTATAAAAAATAGAAAAATATATTTTTAAAAAATCAATATAAACCATTGTTAACACAAACTTATCCTCTTTTAGATTTGATCACAAATTAAAAGTGTAGAATTAAAATATATGCTTACAGATGACTCTGACCATGTTATAAGGAAAAGATAATGTTGGAGACATTGTAATCATTTTATATCTAATGAAAATTTCAATAACTCAGAAAAGTAAAATGGAACCAAATGGTGCTAGACAGGTAAGAATAAACTATAAACCTAACAAGTAGCATGTTTCTTTTTATAATTTCATTAATAAATCTTGCACTTTGAGGTGTGCGTGTGTGCAAAAGAAAAAAGAAAAAAAAACTCAGACATTGCCTTATTCAGTTATATGGTTTCATATGTGTGAGTGAGTTTATTCGACAAAATAGATAAATAAAAAACTTGCTGTCTTACAGGCTCATTCAATGCTTTGTATATGGGTTTGTGCGTTCGTGTGTGTGTGTGTGTGAGTTAATGTTTGCCACTTTGAGAATGTTGTATAGACTCACCCATTCATTTATGTGTGCAGATGATCTGCATTTTGTTAGATTTATAAAGTTCCTAAAGTATTCAAAAGATAAGACGCAGAGAATTTCTACGGCAAAGTGAAATCGAACCTTTCACACAGAAAGCACATTTATTGTATTTTCTATAGGGACATCTTTCATCATTGCACTGTTGTCTCTCACAAGAGAGCCACATGAATCTAAGACTAAGTTCAACATGCATGATGCTGTTTTGTTTCTACTTGTTTAAGCAACTTAATTATTTATATTTACATTTACATTACATTTAGTCATTTAGCAGATGCTTTTATCCAAAGCGGCTTACAAATGAGGACAATATGGAAACAATCAAAACCAACGAAAGAGCAATGATATGCAAATGCTATTTATATTTGGTTTATAAACATTATTTAAAATATTATGCATTTTGTTCAAAAATGGCCTTGTTATTTTATTACTTTAAATAAATGTGCATTAGTACTATCTTCCTCATGTGGCCTTTTCCCCCTAACTGAAATTATGCCTTTTACATAAAAAAAAAAAAGTAAAAAATTAATGAAGCGTCCACAACTGTTAAATCAAATGCTAACACTGTCAGGTTCTCGTGAGGTTATATGCACACTGATATAGTGTGTTTGTAATATTATTTTAATCTCTAAAGGTCGAGTTGGATAACTGAAATAAAAATGAGTTAAGCTATAGGGAATACATAATGCATTATTCTAATTCTAGTTCTCTCTCTCTCTCTCTCTCTCTCTCTCTATCTATATATATTTATTTATGTTGTTTCTCAGTCACACCACTAGGATGAAGCAGAGGATCAGACATCAAGTTCAGGTTTTAACTACATTGGCCAATACATATTTTTTTTATAGAAGTCAAAAGAATTAGTTTTTTTTATTTATTTATTTTTCTTAATTTACACAATTTCTAGTTCTGAGCAAAACAAGGAATAAAGTGTGATAATAGTATGTCATATAACAAGTGTTTGACTCTGTAGTGCACCATATCTCATATCTCACATAATGGATGATTACATTACAATGACAAAAACCAACAAGCAAATAAATCTTTCACATTCGTATAAATGGAAATCAGAAAAAAAAGAAAAGATTTGTAATAAGAAGAAGAAGAAAACACTTCTGGATCTTTGCATTTAACATTTTTAACATCTTTGCATTTGACAAAAATCATTAGGATATTAAGTAAAGATCATGTTCCATGAAGATATTTAGTAAATCTCATACCGTAAATATATCAAAACTTAATGTTTGATTAGTAATATGCATTGCTAAGAACTTCATCTGAACAACTTTAAAGATGATTTTCTCAATATTTAGATTTTTTTGCTCCCTCAGATTCCAGATTTACAAATAGTTGTATCTCAGACAAATATTGTCCTCCGAACAAACCACACATCAATGGAGAGATCATTTATTCAGCTTAAGATGATTAAGTTAAAAAAAAAGTACCATTATGACTGGTTTGTGGTCCAGCGTCACTTATATTCTTACATAAAACTTCTGACTAATTCCACACAATCCTCATGAAGAGCGGCTCAAGTGTATTTGTTGAGTGTTGTGCACTTCAGAAAGTTTGGATGAGGACTCTAGGTCATTGAAGGTTTCTGCAGCATTTTTCTCATTTACCTTCCTGATGTGTGACTCATGTGAATGATGTTTTTTCATTTGTCAGACTGAAGAGATTCTGACCCCACAGTCACTCAAACACTAAACATAGCTCTGTGTTTCAGAATTATACATATCTGAATAAAAACACTTCTTCAGCTTGTGACTCCTGCCTCTCTCCATCAGTAGCAGAGGTGTTCGCCATCAGCATTATTCTGCTCTTCTAAAAAGAGATTTGATACA
Organism: Carassius carassius; assembly: GCF_963082965.1. Taxonomy (NCBI): domain Eukaryota; kingdom Metazoa; phylum Chordata; class Actinopteri; order Cypriniformes; family Cyprinidae; genus Carassius; species Carassius carassius. Next base: position 504,952 of record NC_081786.1, on the reverse strand, counting down.
ACTTTAAAAATGTATTCATCATTTCATCGGTATCTGTCATTGGTCTGTTATATTTTAATTCAATAAGGATTTCTTTCACTGCATGTTTAAACTCATAACACAAAAGAAATCATAAATAAAAAATGTGGGCTAACATTAAATAAAACTGTAAAAAAAAGAAACATAATTGTAAAACACATCATTTATGTTTCGCTATAAAACTGATTTTAAAAAGCTGAGATTTGTATTAAAAGTAGGTCAACCAAAGGCACGAATCTTATTGCTATTGGATGTGTGAGCTGATGTTAAGATAAAAAGTGTTTCCTGTTCAGTCTGTTAATAAATATCATATTCCTGATATTAAGATGTTTCTGCTAGTCCTTAACATTGACTCTTCCTCGTCCCAGTAAGATACTACGGCCGCTCGGACACAACAATATTCAAATCAATTCCAGAGGCCTTCAACTTCTCCCCGTGCTCTCAATCCGGGACATTCACTTTAATTTCTATTATTTAAATTCTTGAAACATTACGACTTCATTCTTGAAACATTACGACTTCTTTCTCGAAACATTACGACTTTATTTTCGAAACATTCCGTCTTTATTCTTGAAACATTACAACTTTATTCTTGAAACATTACGACTTTATTCTCGAAACATTACGACTTTATTCTCGAAACATTACGACTTTATTCTTGAAATATTACGACTTCATTCTCGAAACATTACGACTTTATTCTCGAAACATTACGACTTTATTCTCGAAACATTACGACTTTATTCTTGAAACATTACGACTTCATTCTCGAAACATTACGACTTTATTCTCGAAACATTACGACTTTATTCTTGAAACATTACGACTTCATTCTCGAAACATTACGACTTTATTCTCGAAACATTACGACTTTATTCTCGAAACATTACGACTTTATTCTTGAAACATTACAACTTTATTCTTAAAACATTACGACTTTATTCTCGAAACATTAAGACTTCATTCTCGAAACATTACGACTTTATTCTTGAAACATTACGACTTTATTCTTGAAATATTACGACTTCATTCTCGAAACATTACGACTTTATTCTCGAAACATTCCGACTTTATTCTTGAAACATTACAACTTTATTCTTGAAACATTACGACTTTATTCTCGAAATATTACGACTTTATTCTCGAAACATTACGACTTTATTCTCGAAACATTACGACTTTATTCTTGAAATATTACGACTTCATTCTCGAAACATTACGACTTTATTCTCGAAACATTACGACTTTATTCTCGAAACATTACGACTTTATTCTTGAAACATTACGACTTCATTCTCGAAACATTACGACTTTATTCTCGAAACATTACGACTTTATTCTCGAAACATTAAGACTTTATTCTCGAAACATTAAGACTTCATTCTCGAAACATTACGACTTCATTCTCGAAACATTACGACTTTATTTTTGAAACATTACGTCTTCATTCTCGAAACATTAAGACTTCATTCTCGAAACATTACGACTTTATTCTTGAAACATTACGACTTCATTCTCGAAACATTACAACTTCATTCTCGAAACATTACGACTTTATTTTTGAAACATTACGACTTCATTCACGAAACATTACGACTTTATTCTCGAAACATTACGACTTCATTCTCGAAACATTACGACTTTATTCTCGAAACATTAAGACTTTATTCTTGAAACATTACAACTTTATTCTTAAAACATTACGACTTTATTCTCGAAACATTACGACTTTATTCTTGAAATATTACGACTTCATTCTCGAAACATTACGACTTTATTCTCGAAACATTACGACTTCATTCTCGAAACATTACGACTTTATTCTTGAAACATTACGACTTTATTCTTGAAACATTAAGACTTCATTCTCGAAACATTACGACTTTATTCTTGAAACATTACGACTTTATTCTCGAAACATTACAACTTTATTCTTGAAACATTATGACTTCATTCTCGAAACATTACAACTTTATTCTTGAAACATTACGACTTTATTCTCGAAACATTACAACTTTATTCTCGAAACATTACGACTTTATTCTTGAAACATTACGACTTTATTCTCGAAACATTACGACTTTATTCTCGAAACATTACGACTTCATTCTCGAAACATTACGACTTTATTCTTGAAACATTACGACTTCATTCTCGAAACATTACGACTTTATTCTCGAAACATTACAACTTTATTCTCGAAACATTACGACTTTATTCTCGAAACATTACGACTTTATTCTTGAAACATTACGACTTCATTCTCGAAACATTACGACTTTATTCTCGAAACATTACGACTTTATTCTCGAAACATTACGACTTTATTCTTGAAACATTACAACTTTATTCTTAAAACATTACGACTTTATTCTCGAAACATTAAGACTTCATTCTCGAAACATTACGACTTTATTCTTGAAACATTACGACTTTATTCTTGAAATATTACGACTTCATTCTCGAAACATTACGACTTTATTCTCGAAACATTCCGACTTTATTCTTGAAACATTACAACTTTATTCTTGAAACATTACGACTTTATTCTCGAAACATTACGACTTTATTCTCGAAACATTACGACTTTATTCTCGAAACATTACGACTTTATTCTTGAAATATTACGACTTCATTCTCGAAACATTACGACTTTATTCTCGAAACATTACGACTTTATTCTCGAAACATTACGACTTTATTCTTGAAACATTACGACTTCATTCTCGAAACATTACGACTTTATTCTCGAAACATTACGACTTTATTCTCGAAACATTACGACTTTATTCTCGAAACATTAAGACTTCATTCTCGAAACATTACGACTTCATTCTCGAAACATTACGACTTTATTTTTGAAACATTACGTCTTCATTCTCGAAACATTAAGACTTCATTCTCGAAACATTACGACTTTATTCTTGAAACATTACGACTTCATTCTCGAAACATTACAACTTCATTCTCGAAACATTACGACTTTATTTTTGAAACATTACGACTTCATTCACGAAACATTACGACTTTATTCTCGAAACATTACGACTTCATTCTCGAAACATTACGACTTTATTCTCGAAACATTACGACTTTATTCTTGAAACATTACAACTTTATTCTTAAAACATTACGACTTTATTCTCGAAACATTACGACTTTATTCTTGAAATATTACGACTTCATTCTCGAAACATTACGACTTTATTCTCGAAACATTACGACTTCATTCTCGAAACATTACGACTTTATTCTTGAAACATTACGACTTTATTCTTGAAACATTAAGACTTCATTCTCGAAACATTACGACTTTATTCTTGAAACATTACGACTTTATTCTCGAAACATTACAACTTTATTCTTGAAACATTATGACTTCATTCTCGAAACATTACAACTTTATTCTTGAAACATTACGACTTTATTCTCGAAACATTACAACTTTATTCTCGAAACATTACGACTTTATTCTTGAAACATTACGACTTTATTCTCGAAACATTACGACTTTATTCTCGAAACATTACGACTTCATTCTCGAAACATTACGACTTTATTCTTGAAACATTACGACTTTATTCTTGAAACATTACGACTTTATTCTCGAAACATTACAACTTCATTCTCGAAACATTACGACTTTATTCTTGAAACATTACGACTTCATTCTCGAAACATTACGACTTTATTTTTGAAACATTATGACTTTATTTTCATAATATTTCGACTTTATTGGTTCGTTCATCTGTTTCTCTTTTCGCGTCTACATATCATAATCATATTTTTATTCCATTGGTATCTTCCAACATAAATGACCAGAAGGTAAGTGTAAAAAATACTTTTTTTAAATGCACATAATGTATCTGCTGTATATCGGTTAGTTTAGTCATCTTCGTGCAGCACAGATCAGCTGTGGCAGTGTTTATTAGTGCAGTTATAAATAACCTGATGGAGCTCAGATGCAGTGTTTTGCTGAGGGTGATTCAGTCGACAGACAGACGGCTCTAGTGTCTCCTGAGTCTCATCGACCGCTGTTTCTTAAAGGTCTCTCATCACACGAGGCCAAATTGACTAGTATGCTAATAACAGAATGTCACATTGGGCTTAATTGGAGCATCAGCTGCTGCTGAGAGGAGAAAGGTCTGAAGGAAATGAGTGGCTGTCGCCTGCAGCCAAACCCCAAACTGAACCAGACCAGACCAGCTGGGACCTGATCGAATCAGAACAGACCGAGCGAGATCAGACCAAACCAGACCAGAACAAGCTGTAATTAGGTTCCTGTGTGCTCCGGGGCCCAACACCCTTCACCGAGCATCTGTGACTTCAGACGCGCTCGAGACAAAACACAAGTTAATATGTCATTAAACACAGTCAGAACAAAAACATGAGTAGACTGATCAAAAGAGAACAGTGTGAGTGCTGTATTACTTTATTTAGGTGTAAATTCATCTGTTGTTTAGGATCTGGTCTTGTTTGACAGATGAATCATGGGCGGATTGTGTGTCACCTTTATCTTCAAAACTAAACAAAGTAAATATGACTCAGATGACATAAATACAGTTCATATTCAGTCCAAGTGAATATGATTCGAGCTGGACACTGTGTTTCCAGAGCTCAACTAAAACTAGTGCTTATTTTTCATGGTCATTTTTTTATTAATTAAATTACAAGTAATATAGTGAAATATAAGTCATTTAAAAAATGTAAATCAAATATTAATGCATATTGTAACATTTATAGATTTTGTGTAAATTTTTCAATTTTTCATCTCATAGTTTTTAGATGTTTTTCTATTACTCTGCTGCCAAATTCATTGACAAGGCCCTGAATATAAGCGAACGAGTAAGCTCAAACATTTTTTAATTAAAATTAAATTTTTACAGGTTTCTTACCTGTATTTTGAATTGCGTTGCATTTTAGGGTTAACCGTAATGTACATGAAATTAATAAATACGTGCAGAGATAAATACAAAATAGAGCACAGATAAAATTAGTTAATAAGTTAAAATAATACATAACTGGCAAAAAACACACACACACACACACACACACACACACACACACACACACACACAGACACACACACACACACACACACACACACACACACACACACACACACACACACACACACACACACACACACACATATAGTATTACATATAGTATAAAGTATTACAAATATAACATTTTATGAAGTGTTGTTGTTGTCAGTGTTCCTGATTTCTGATTTCTATCATTACTCAGCTTATGAAATGTTTGATTTAATACTTGTTTTTTACGCCATCTTTTCAAAATTCTAAGTCTTTTAAATCATTTTAAAGGTTTTTAAATTCCTTGTTTTATTGTTGTGATTATTTTTGTATTATTATTTTCTTTTATGTAAATCACTTTGAATTACCATTGTGTTGAAATGTGCTATAAATATAAACATGCCTTGTGTGTGTGTGTGTGTGTGTGTGTGTGTGTGTGTGTGAGTGAGTGTGTGTGTGTGTGTGTTTGAGTCCCGTCCGATTGCTGAGCCTGAGGATCTGCATCAGTCTGCTGTGGATTAATGAAGGTTTAAATGTTACTTACAGCCCGAAGGAAACACTAGAAAAAGTTTGATCAGCATCTAATCAAAGCTTCAATTAAACAAGATTACAGCTTTAATTGAAGTTTAATTGTGAAGCACAGAATGCATGTAATCGTGTTACTGCAGCGGGACACATGAGCCTGAACATCCATCTGGAGATTGATATTCTCATATCACCTGCATTATTCTGCAGCTCTGTATGTGTGTGTGTGTTTGAGAGAGAGAGAGAGCTTATTTGTGATTGTGTGTGTATTTGAGTGTGGGTGTGTGTGTTAAATTTGAAACTGTGTGCATGTTTGTGCTATTGTTTGCGAGTGTGTCCATGTTTGTTGGTGGATTTGTGTTTGTGTGTTTGTGAATTTGTTTCTGAGTTTGAGTGTGTAAGTGTGTGCACAATTTTGTGAGTGTGTGTTTGTGATTTTGCTTGTGTTTGCAAGTGTGTGCATATTTGTTAGTGTGTGTGTATGTGTGTGTGTGCGTTTGAGAGATAGTGTGTGTGTGTGTGTGTGTGTGTGAGTGAGTGATGTGTGTGAGTGTGCCCATTTTTTATGCATTTTTTGTGATTGCGTGCATGTGTTTGTGTGTGTGTGTGTGTGTGTGCCTGTGTGTGCGCATGTGTTTGAGTATTAGTGTGCATGTTTGTGAATGATTGTGTTTGCAAGTATGTGCACATTTGTGAGTGTGTATGATTATGATTGTGTGCATGCATGTATCTGATGTGAGTGTGCACGTGTTGAGGCAGCTGTGGCCTAATGGTTAGAGAGTTGGACGTGTAACCCAAAGGTCGCAGGTTTGAGTCTCTGTGCTGGTCTCATGATTCCTCCTTCCATTCTTCTTCAGAATAACTTTTACATCACTGATGAGGCTGATGTTGAGATGAGGGACAGACGGGTGTCTGTGAGATGAACTGTGCAGCAGCAGTGATCCAGCGCTGGACTGAAGAAGAGGAGAAGCTGACGAAGGTCTTGCTGGTGTGTTATTGCACTGATGGAGCATGTGATCGTCCTCCACACAGAGCACCGCCGGCACTCACTGATACACACAGAGTGACAGGACGGAGCAAATGACATTTCCTGTAGCATGTGTGTGTGTGTGTGTGTGTGTGTGTGGAAGAGCTCCATATGGTGTTCAGCAGAACCTGACACGTGACTCCCGATTTGCCGTTTCTGCCAGATGACACCTCGTTTCTGTGTGTGTGTGTGTTGTGTGAGTGTATTTGTGTGTGTGTGTGTGTGTGTGTGTGTGTGTGTTAGCAGCAGATGGTGTTCAGTGCTAGAAGTGTGATGCACCAGAGGAGCGTTTAGGATTCACATTCACTTCAGTCGCTCACAATCAGATCTGGGTTTTTTTAGGCTGAAGCTCATGGTCTGTTTATAATCGCACACTCTCTTTCACACTCTTACTCTCACACACTCGCATGCACACACTCATGTACGTGCACTCACACTCTTACTCACACTTGTACTCTTACATGCTGACATGCACACACTCTTACCCTCGTACTCACACAAACACAATCACATGCACACATTCACTCACACATTCTTACTCTCTCACACTCACTGTCACACACGCACACTCGTACTCTCACACACACTCACAAAAACATACTCACTTTCACACATTCTTACTCTCACTCTTACTTGTACTCTTATTCACATGCACACACACTCATACTCTCACACACTCACACTCACACACACACACACACAACATTTTCAGTTACAGTAGCTCTGTGACAGTGACCTCGATCTGTGAATGTGATTTACTAAGATTTGCGCTCATCATTTGCAACATTTTTTAATACTTAAAAAGGGCATGTTTTAAAGCAAGCAGTGATTTGCGCTGCTCTTGGTAGATTGCTCCGGTCATTATGGAACTGAGATGTTGCGTCTGTGTTCTTTAATGTGCACATTTTCAGTAAATCACTCAAATAATTTTCCCCTCCTATTGGTGCTTTTATGGAATTGCGCTTTAACGCTAATTAGCCCTCTTTAGTAAAACTGGCCCTAAATGTAGAAGTTAAAAGCAATAATAATAATAATAATAATCAAACTGTATCACAGTCACATGACCTCAACATCACCTCCATGAATCTCCTTCAGCCTTTATTTGACAGTGTCTTTCCTGATAGTTTGAGAGTGAATCATTTGAAAAATTGTTTGAAAGTAGACGCAGGAGGAAAGTGGATACACAGTAGGCTCTATGTTTTTATTTATACACAAATATGATCTACCAGTGTATTTTTTTTATTTATTTTTAAACATACTGTATATAAACTATACATTAAAAAAAGCATTTGCACTGCATATTTATTTCAGTCCTGGAATATATTTAGCATGTTTAAAATATATTTTTTATATATTTTTTGATCCTAATGAAGATGAGTCGTTCACTCCCGTGTGTTAACGAGCGTGTCTAACGAGCCGTGACTCATGAGGCCTGTTTAACATTCATATGTCAGGTGTGTATTCAGGCTAAACAGAAAACACAGGAACTCAACCATCAGTTTGTATTTTGCGTTTTTGTTAATGTTTTTAATATTATTATTATTTATTGTTTACTTTTATTGTAATGGTAAATTGTATTACTGTTGATATAGTATAAAAATAATAGTAATTGTATATAATAATAATAATACCAATACAACAATTATTTATAATAAGACATTAATTTTAATAAAATATAATTGCTGTTCTTACTATAGGATAATAATAACAAAGTAATATATTTTAATAAATAATACTAATTTAAATTAATATCTAAACAATTTATATTTTAATAATAAATCATGTTGTATAATGAAAAATTATAACAATTTATGTAAATAATAATATTTTTATATAAAAAATAATTAAAATATTTTTTTAATACAGTAAATATGTAATAATGTAAATGTACACATATATGCACATAACATATGTATACCGTTTGATGATTAATATTATTATCCTTACTATCAAAGTGTAATAATTGTAATACTTATTCTTAGAACAGTATATAATCTTACAGAATATAATATTGTTTACAGTAATACATACTTATATTTCAATAATATTAATAGTAATGTATTACTGTTGTTGTTACTGAATAAAGACTGATAATTTTGTATGTATGAATTATTGTCGTAAACACATTAATTCTGTGAGCGCTGAGCTCTGTTTAAAGGGCACAGATCGTCCTCACACACAGCTGTATGTCAGCCGTGTGAATGTATGAATGTCTTGACATTTAGCAGCACATGAAGTCAATGACTCCATTAGGTTTATATTTGTTCAACATACTCTGTGTTAATAATGCATGAGCTGCAAAGGCCACACAGATTTCCTCACCGAGCGCTTCCTTCATCAGCGGCTGCACGCTTCCTTCGAGAACAACGACGTCTGAGCCACGAGAAGTCAAGACTTGATGTTGAACTGTTGAGATGTTTGTGCTGGAAAACAAGAGAAACACACTGAAGAAGAGCATCCTGATGAAAGCAGTCATTATTAACATTATAACACTGAGAATGCTTTCTTCAAGTCAAGTTTGGTTGGGTTAAAACGATCCTCCTAGTGATTAATGATCATAGATTTAGTCTTTAGAGTCTGCGGTCAGCATTGGTTTCAGATGTTTTGGTTGAGTCGTCTGTATTATCCTGTTGTGTTCTTTTATTTACATATTCTTAGATTAATAATAAAAATAATGTTGTTGTTGTTTATAGTAATATATACATTTACGTTTATTAATTTAGCTTTTATCCAAAGCCGCTTACAATTGGGGAATGAATATATTATAGATTTTCTGAATTATTTTGTTGTTAATATTATAGTATTACAATACATGATACACTTATATAGTCATAAAAATAATAATTATTATTATTTATGATAATATATATATATATATATATACATATATAACAATATTTTTTTATATACACCACCACAAACAAATATAAATTTGTACCTGATAAAATAATGCATTACTAAAATGTTTTATTAATTATAGAAATTTGATTTACATAATTTCTTAATATCTTATTTCTTTCTGTGACTTGAAGTGTAGAAATCTTTTTTTGATGTAGAATTTTTTTAAATAATAAATACATTATGTAATTCTGTAATTTTTTATATATTTTTTTTTTATTTCAGCATCTGACATAACTCAAAAAAAGGTAATGAATTATTTAATTGCAAACTTTTATGATGTCCTTATATTTTATTATTTTATTAATTTCCACAATTTAATAATGTTTAGAACGCTTTTTAAAAGCTTTTAAGTTGATATATATATATATATATATATAACTCAATAAAATAAATGACCTAGTAAGAATTAAATTCCATAATGATATGGGTTTCAAGAGCTTAAGTGTCCAGTAAATTTTAGGGAATTTTTACTGGTTTTATTTATTTATTTAATTATTTATTTGCTTGCTTGCTACAGCAGGAAAACCTGTATAAATGATTTGTATTTTTATCAAATAAAAAGCCTGACCCTGGTAACCTGCTTCTCGACAATTGTTGAGGTAACAAAATAAAATAAGAAATATGATGGCAGTTTATTGTTATTATGCCTGTCATAATGCATTTGACAGATGCTTTCATTAAAGTGTCTTGCATTGCATTCACAGCGAACATCCTTCATGCTTTCTGTTTCTGTGTGTGTGTGTGTGTGTCATTTCATCACAAGAACTGAACAAGACCTGCGGGAATATGCAGAAGATTTCATTATGTACCATATTATACTCGTTTCTGTCATTCATACAGGTGATTGATGGACTTCGATGGAAAGCCGAGGTGAGAACATCATGAGTTTACTGACCCGTTTATGAGCTAGTGACCCGTGCAACTCGCTGCCGTCTGACGTCTCTTATGAAATATGAATTATGATGATCTGAAGCTGACGTTGAACCCGAAGCTCTGACTCAGCCTTTGCAAAGACAAAAACAGAGGCAGAAGCTGCAGAGCTCGATAATCCACAGAACAAAAAAAGCCAGCAGAGAAAGGTCAGAGAGACAGAAAAATCATATTCCTGCTGTTTTACTATCTCCATCATATGATTGTGTGGCTTTGATGAACACTGAGCTGAGGAAACTGTGTTTGTGTTATTGTCAGGAATCATTCAAGCCTAATAAAGCACACGATTCACCTGCGCTCAGGTGAGATGTCAGGTGATTCACTCCAGTCCACTCGATCACGGATGATTCACTCCAGTCCACTCGATAATGGATGATTCACTCCAGTCCACTCGATCATGGATGATTCACTCCAGTCCACTCAATAATGGTTGATTCACTCCAGTCCACTCGATCATGGATGATTCACTCCAGTCCACTCGATCACGATTCACTCCAGTCCACTCGATAATGGATGATTCACTCCAGTCCACTTGATCACGATTAACTCCAGCCCACTCGGTCACGGATGATTCACTCCAGTCCACTCAATCATGGATGATTCACTCCAGTCCACTCAATAATGGTTGATTCACTCCAGTCCACTCGATCATGGATGATTCACTCCAGTCCACTCGATCATGGATGATTCACTCCAGTCCACTCAATAATGGTTGATTCACTCCAGTCCACTCGATAATGGATGATTCACTCCAGTCCACTCAATAATGGTTGATTCACTCCAGTCCACTCGATCATGGATGATTCACTCCAGTCCACTCGATCATGGATGATTCACTCCAGTCCACTCAATAATGGTTGATTCACTCCAGTCCACTCGATCATGGATGATTCACTCCAGTCCACTCAATAATGGTTGATTCACTCCAGTCCACTCGATCATGGATGATTCACTCCAGTCCACTCGATCATGGATGATTCACTCCAGTCCACTCAATAATGGTTGATTCACTCCAGTCCACTCGATCATGGATGATTCACTCCAGTCCACTCGATAATGGATGATTCACTCCAGTCCACTTGATCACGATTAACTCCAGCCCACTCGGTCACGGATGATTCACTCCAGCCCACTCGATCATGGATGATTCACTCCAGTCCACTCAATAATGGTTGATTCACTCCAGTCCACTCGATCATGGATGATTCACTCCAGTCCACTCGATCACGATTCACTCCAGTCCACTCGATAATGGATGATTCACTCCAGTCCACTTGATCACGATTAACTCCAGCCCACTCGGTCACGGATGATTCACTCCAGTCCACTCAATAATGGTTGATTCACTCCAGTCCACTCGATCATGGATGATTCACTCCAGTCCACTTGATCACGATTCACTCCAGTCCACTCGATAATGGATGATTCACTCCAGTCCACTTGATCACGATTAACTCCAGCCCACTCGGTCATGGATGATTCACTCCAGTCCACTCAATAATGGTTGATTCACTCCAGTCCACTCGATCATGGATGATTCACTCCAGTCCACTCGATCACAATTCACTCCAGTCCACTCAATAATGGTTGATTCACTCCAGCCCACTCGGTCACGGATGATTCACTCCAGTCCACTCAATAATGGTTGATTCACTCCAGTCCACTCGGTCACGGATGATTCACTCCAGTCCACTCAATAATGGTTGATTCACTCCAGTCCACTCGATAATGGATGATTCACTCCAGTCCACTCAATAATGGTTGATTCACTCCAGTCCACTCGATAATGGATAATTCACTCCAGTCCACTCAATAATGGTTGATTCACTCCAGTCCACTCGATCATGGATGATTCACTCCAGTCCACTCGATCATGGATGATTCACTCCAGTCCACTCAATAATGGTTGATTCACTCCAGTCCACTCGATCATGGATGATTCACTCCAGTCCACTCGATCACGATTCACTCCAGTCCACTCGATAATGGATGATTCACTCCAGTCCACTTGATCACGATTAACTCCAGCCCACTCGGTCACGGATGATTCACTCCAGTCCACTCAATCATGGATGATTCACTCCAGTCCACTCAATAATGGTTGATTCACTCCAGTCCACTCGATCATGGATGATTCACTCCAGTCCACTCGATCATGGATGATTCACTCCAGTCCACTCAATAATGGTTGATTCACTCCAGTCCACTCGGTCATGGATGATTCACTCCAGTCCACTCGATCACAATTCACTCCAGTCCACTCGATAATGGATGATTCACTCCAGTCCACTTGATCACGATTAACTCCAGCCCACTCGGTCACGGATGATTCACTCCAGCCCACTCGATCATGGATGATTCACTCCAGTCCACTCAATAATGGTTGATTCACTCCAGTCCACTCGATCATGGATGATTCACTCCAGTCCACTCGATCACGATTCACTCCAGTCCACTCGATAATGGATGATTCACTCCAGTCCACTTGATCACGATTAACTCCAGCCCACTCGGTCACGGATGATTCACTCCAGTCCACTCGATAATGGATGATTCACTCCAGTCCACTCAATAATGGTTGATTCACTCCAGTCCACTCGATCATGGATGATTCACTCCAGTCCATTCAATAATGGTTGATTCACTCCAGTCCACTCGATCATGGATGATTCACTCCAGTCCACTCGATCACAAATCACTCCAGTCCACTCGATAATGGATGATTCACTCCAGTCCACTTGATCACGATTAACTCCAGCCCACTCGGTCACGGATGATTCACTCCAGCCCACTCGATCATGGATGATTCACTCCAGTCCACTCAATAATGGTTGATTCACTCCAGTCCACTCGATCATGGATGATTCACTCCAGTCCACTCGATCACGATTCACTCCAGTCCACTCGATAATGGATGATTCACTCCAGTCCACTTGATCACGATTAACTCCAGCCCACTCGGTCACGGATGATTCACTCCAGTCCACTCAATAATGGTTGATTCACTCCAGTCCACTCGATCATGGATGATTCACTCCAGTCCACTTGATCACGATTCACTCCAGTCCACTCGATAATGGATGATTCACTCCAGTCCACTTGATCACGATTAACTCCAGCCCACTCGGTCACGGATGATTCACTCCAGTCCACTCAATCATGGATATTCACTCCAGCCCACTCGATCATGGATGATTCACTCCAGCCCACTCGATCACAGTTGATTCACTCCAGTCCACTCGATCACGGATGATTCACTCCAGTCCACTCGATAATGGATGATTCACTCCAGTCCACTCGATAATGGATGATTCACTCCAGTCCACTCGATAATGGATGATTCACTCCAGTCCACTCGATAATGGATGATTCACTCCAGTCCACTCGATCATGGATGATTCACTCCAGTCCACTCGATCATGGATGATTCACTCCAGTCCACTCGATCATGGATGATTCACTCCAGTCCACTCGATCATGGATGATTCACTCCAGCTCACTCGATCACGATTCACTTCAGCCCACTCGATCACGGATGATTCACTCCAGTCCACTCGATCACGATTCACTCCAGCCCGCTCGATCACGGATGATTCACTCCAGTCCACTCGATAATGGATGATTCACTCCAGTCCACTCGATAATGGATGATTCACTCCAGTCCACTTGATCACGATTCACTCCAGCCCACTCGGTCATGGATGATTCACTCCAGTCCACTCAATCATGGATGATTCACTCCAGCTCACTCGATAATGGATGATTCACTCCAGTCCACTCGATCATGGATGATTCACTCCAGCCCACTCGGTCACGGATGATTCACTCCAGTCCACTCGATCATGGATGATTCACTCCAGCCCACTCGGTCACGGATGATTCACTCCAGCCCACTCGATAATGGATGATTCACTCCAGCTCACTCGATCACGGATGATTCACTCCAGTCCACTCGATCACGGATGATTCACTCCAGCTCACTCGGTCACGGATGATTCACTCCAGCTCACTCGGTGACGGATGATTCACTCCAGTCCACTCGGTCACAGATGATTCACTCCAGTCCACTCGATCATGGATGATTCACTCCAGCTCACTCGGTCACGGATGATTCACTCCAGCTCACTCGGTCACGGATGATTCACTCCAGCCCACTCGGTCACGGATGATTCACTTCAGCTCACTCGGTCACGGATGATTCACTCCAGTCCACTCGATCACAGTTGATTCACTCTAGTCCACTCGGTCACAGTTGATTCACTCCATTCCACTCGATCACAGTTGATTCACTCCAGCTCACTCGGTCACGGATGATTCACTCCAGTCCACTCGGTCACGGACGATTCACTCCAGCCCACTCGATCATGGATGATTCACTCCAACTCACTCGGTCACGGATAATTCACTCCAGTCCACTCGGTCATGGATGATTCACTCCAGTCCACTCGATCACGGATAATTCACTCCAGTCCACTCGGTCACGGTTGATTCACTCCAGTCCACTCGATCACGGATGATTCACTCCAGTCCACTCGATCACAGTTGATTCACTCCAGCCCACTCGGTCACAGTTGATTCACTCCAGTCCACTCGATCACAGTTGATTCACTCCAGGTCACTCGGTCACGGATGATTCACTCCAGTCCACTCGATCATGGATGATTCACTCCAATCCACTCGATCACCGTTGATTCACTCCAGCCCACTCGGTCACAGTTGATTCACTCCAGTCCACTCGATCACAGTTGATTCACTTCAGCTCACTTGGTCATGGATGATTCACTCCAGCTTACTCGGTCACGGATGATTCACTCCAGTCCACTCGATCACGGATGATTCACTTCAGCCCACTCGGTCACAGATGATTCACTCCAGCTCACTCGGTCACGGATGATTCACTCCAGTCCACTCGGTCATGGATGATTCACTCCAGCCCCCTCGATCAAGGATGATTCACTCCAGTCCACTCGATCACAGTTGATTCACTCCAGCCCACTCGGTCATGGATGATTCACTCCAGCCCACTCGGTCACGGATGATTCACTCCAGCCCCCTCGATCATTGATGATTCACTCCAGTCCACTCGGTCACGGATGATTCACTCCAGTCCACTCGATCACGGATGATTCACTCCAGCTCACTCGGTCACGGATGATTCACTCCAGTCCACTCGGTCACGGATGATTCACTCCAGTCCACTCGATCACGGATGATTCACTCCAGTCCACTCGATCACGGATTATTCACTCCAGTCCACTCAATCACGGATGATTCACTCCAGTCCACTCGATCACGGATGATTCACTCCAGTCCACTCGGTCACGGATGATTCACTCCAGTCCACTCGATCACGGATGATTCACTCCAGTCCACTCGATCACGGATGATTCACTCCAGTCCACTCGATCACGGATGATTCACTCCAGCCCACTCGGTCACAGATGATTCACTCCAGCTCACTCGGTCACGGATGATTCACTCCAGTCCCCTCGATCACAGATGATTCACTCCAGCCCACTCGGTCACGGATGATTCACTCCAGTCCACTCGGTCATGGATGATTCACTCCAGTCCACTCGATCACGATTCACTCCAGTCCACTCGATCACAGTTGATTCACTCCAGCCCACTCAGTCTAAGCAAAAAATATCTGCCAATACGGCAAGAAAAAAAATGTCTAACCCTTTTAGGAAATATATTTTTACAAATTGTATTATTTATTTTTATAGAAAACCAGACTTAATATCTTAAATCACTTTACTTGTCAAGTAAATGCATCTTGATTCAAGAGTGTTTAGATATTTATTCTAGAAAACAAGACAGAAATATGAAGTAAGAAATCATCTTTTTCTGTGTAGAAGTGATTGTTCGGTGTGTTTGTGGGTGGTTTGAGTGTGTTGTTCTCTCAGAGGCTGTGCTGCGAGCTGAAATCCGTCCATCTGCTGGTGTATTTCAGCAGACGGACAGAGGATTGAGTTCCTGATCGCTGCGATTACAAACGCCACAATAATACCACAGAAACCCAACAGCAGCTTCAGATGAGAAGAGTCTGGTGCTGTGTGGACACCATTAACATCTACATCACCAGACATTCACACACCGCTTCAATAAACACATTCATCCACAATAATCCACAGCACTCCAGTCCATCAGTAAACATCTGGAGAAGACACAAGATGAAACAAATCCATTAAGACATTTTTAACTCAAATCTGAGTCCATAATAACACTTCCTCCAGTGAAAAAGTGCATCTGCGGTTGTCTCTCACAGATTTGTTTGGAGCTGTTTGAAGGGTGCTTGATCTGTGCAGATTTCTCTCCTGATTCAGATCTTGTTCTGCTGATGCTGGTGTGTGTGTGTGTGTGTGTGTGTGTGTGTCAGTGATGGAGGGAATCTGTTATCTGCTCTCACACAGTGTGGGGATGAGGATGACAGCTGTGATGAAGCTCAAACACATTCAGCTCTTATCGTCTCAGCACACGTCTGCAGCGCTGCACAATAACTCAACACGGGTAATTAACCAGCTAGTTATCTCACCTTGTCTGCTGCTCTCACTTCTGCTCTTATTTACTCTTTCTCATCATCTTCATCATGCCTCTCTCTCTCTCTCTCTCTCTCTCTCTCTCTCAGTTTTTACCTTCTGTATTTATAGAACTTTAATGCCATTTTTGTGTTTGCATGCATATAGCAGAAGTGTTAGACACAAACATTTTATGCTAACATAAAAAAATACAATTGCAAACAACAGTTTAAAAATGCTTTAACATAAGACAAGAAATTGATACACATTGGAAAGTAAATTATTTAGAAATAATAATATCAAGAAACAAATAATGAAAAAAGTCTCTCAAAATCTTTAACTTTCAATTTAAAATGCATTATTGCCATGATTCTATTTACATGCAATATTGCCTATTATACACAAAATGTAAATTTTATTTGTATAGAGCATTTACAACAGCCACCAAGAAGAGCAAGAATGGTACCACAAAATTCAAACCACCCATTTAAAATGTAACATCACAGAAGTCAATACACTGAGGCTTCTGGATGAAGTTCAGACAGATAGACAGGAGCGTGATTATGTACGGATTTATATACAAAGAGAATTTTAAAGTTTATTCTCAATAATCAATAATTAATTTTAAAGATTTCAGGTGAATGATATAGCTAGAACAGGAATAAGAAATCTTAGAAATAAGAACATTGAATCTAGGACATTGCAATAACAAACAGCAATAAAAAAAATATTTATATAAGCTGGTTTAAGTTTCAACATGACATATTCCAAGCTAAAGAAATATTTTGTCAGAATTTTTTCGTAACTTTCCCATTAGGTTCTGAAAACGGAAAGCAGTATCTGGATGTGCTTTCAACAGTCAAACTGGGCTTTTTTAATTATTATTATTTTTTCTTGGTTATGCAAGCATGAAATAAACATAATTTTGCAAACCTTAGGGGAACGTTACTCTTGAATGTTCTCGGATCCAAGCAGTAACATTTGAAAACATTTGATGAGGATGCAACGGTGCACAGTGTAATGCTGCAATTTTGAGAAAATTTATCAATATTATTACTTTTTCTATTAAAGGCTTTGAACAAACAGTCAATTAATGTTACTGCAAGAAAAAAAATTCATAACGACACACACACATATATATATATATATAAATCATTTATCAAAACATGAACACCATTAACACTTTTAAATAAAACACTGTAACTCTCTCCCTCTCTCTCTCTCTCTCTCTCTCAGTCTGTCAGAGCGTCAGCTGTGTGTGTGTGTGTGTGTGTGTGTGGGTCAGTGAGGAGGACGCAGCACTCTCGTCTCACTCCTGCTGGTCTTTCGTCTCTCTAGTGTGAGAGTGTTCGTCTGCAGATCGGCTTGTGTTCTGATGGAACGTCTCACTCACGCTGGATGTATAAACGCTGGAGGAGTAAAACCACAGACGTTTACCATGTTTACCTGAGGACATCTGCTGCTGGACCAGCTTACTGTGAGCTTCAGTCTGTGAAGAACAGGTCAGAGCGGGGCATGTTGTCACACTTTTCCCTCCGGTGAACAAACCTGGAAATCTGGACTTCAAGATCAATGGACGCACACTGAGCTCTGTAGCGGGGCATGTTGTCACACGGTGTGGGGTACGTTGTCACAGCTGTTTATTGACTTCGATATCTGTCTAAAGTTGTCTGTGTGATCATTTTGCTCTCCTTTCATCTTCACATATATTTAATATCTCAATATCTTTATAAACATAGTAAATATAGGTAACATGGCTTTCAGCAAATGTGAATAAGAAAACAATGATAAAAATGTGTTAAATCCATAAATAATTTACAAAAATATTAAACCATTGTTTTGGCAAACTGAAATTGTTACTGATGAATTAATATTAGATTAAAACATATTTGTGACAACTTACCCCAACCTGGCTCTTGCCCTGAGATTTGGGAGCTTGTGTGAAGCGATCAGGTGGATCTGTCTGTCAGCGTTCACACACACTCACCACGAATCAGAAGTGAATCTGGATCTGTAGAAGAGTTTCTCAGACCGCGGTGGAGAGTGTTTCTGTCCGTCTCTGGTTTCCTCTGGACCGTCAGGACTAATCACAGATTAGAGTCACTCAGCCGTGATTTTAACGAGTCCTGCAGAGATCTGACCTGAGACGCTGGAAAAAAACTCACTCCATCAGCCATAGTTAAGAGTCGCTGGATTTGAGATCGAGGTTTTTAGGATGATAGATGAAGAAATGTGCACTTAATATTGTTCCCACCTCAGTAACAATCCACACATGAGCACCGTTGAATGCTGAAATGTGTCAGTTTTTGTTTCAAAGTTTCAAAGAGAAAATGAAACAATGTTTCATCAAAGGTAAACAAGAAAATATACGTATATTTTAAATGCTTTTTAAAAAGTATATTTATATTGAAAAAATATACATATGCCATATTGAAATGATATATATTAAACTCATATGAAAGCTTGAGCCGTTCCTTCTGAAGAATCACAGTGTTAAGAAACAAACAAAAAAAAGCTTTGTCCCAAACTTTGACAAATTGAGACCTCAGGACCAAAATAAATGATAAATAATGCATGATGTGACCCCTTTAAAGCATGCTGATGAATTATGAATGATGAATATAGAGCATATTCCCTAATAATCTGAATAATCAGCCCGTTTACAGGGTCACAGAGCAAAAGCCCTGAAGCTCAGAATGCGAGTGAGTTTTGTTGAATCATTCAGGAGAACACCTTTATCAAGCTCATTCTGAGAACATTCATGGAAATATTAATGACAGTGTCTCCTGAAAACACATGAGGAAGATGCAAGCATCTAAAGTCTCTAAAATCAAGATCCAAGAATGAAGCAGAAACTCACTTCGTTTTGATCAGTTACTCAGAAAACAAGACTTAACATGTCATTCTGCACCTGTTTGTAAAGCAAAATGAGATAAAGACATGAAGAAGGTCTGTTTTTACAGTTCAGGAGTTGAAAAAAACACAAAAGCATGT
>NC_081786.1:440000-480000 GCF_963082965.1 Carassius carassius | reverse complement strand
TTTCGTTTTAAAATTACTTGGGAATATGCCTGTTAAAGGTACAATTTGTAAGATATTTGCAGTAAAATATCCAAAAACCACTAGGCTAGTGTTATATATTTTGTCCAGCTGATTACTTACAATATCTCTAATGTTTTCAACTAGGCTACTTGTAAATTATGAGTTATGAAAATAAAAATAAAAAAATGCGAAAGTAGCTTCGCGTCAAACTTCAACTAGAAAGAGATGCCAATCTCGCTTGTGTTTTACTCGATAGGTGATTTGATTCGTATCTTTACAGAAAATGTATGCTATTATGACGATTAACAAGATTAGTATAATGGGGCATACACGCCAAACGCGGGGCATCGCGTCTCTAGATCCATAGTCTGATCTCGTCTTTGCATTGACTTTGTATGTAATCTACTCGCGCAAATCGTTGGACTCGCGTTAAATCCATGATTTATCTTTCAATCTGATTGATGGCCGTCAGCGGTTGGGTAGAAGACAACACATCCCATCATTCCACGCTCCTCCTTAGCATCATCAAACCACGCGATTGTTATTCTTTTGGTAGTGCGCCCTCTAGTGGCAGGTCCTACAACCTGTACCTTTAAAAGGGACTGATTACAAATATGTGTACATGGTTTTACTATATGCTCTATAATCTTTTTTATTAACGACATGTCAATATCACTTCAATCAATTAAAATTATTAACAATGTCAAGTATTTCCTTTTCATCAACTCTTGAAAAATATATATATATTTTTATAATTAGATAATCTAATCTAATTTTTCTTCAAAGAATCTTTTGCACTGGAAAATTAATGGATGTTAAAGGATCTTCATGAACCCATCAATGCCAGTAAAGAATCTTAAAGAGAGTAGTACTTCTTCAGAAATGTCTTTGTAGATGTCCAGTATATATTGTCTTATATTTGACCCTGGGGGAGAGATTTATATATTATATATAATTTATAAGATGCTTAATAACTCATCTCTCCATTGATGTGTGGTTTGTTCGGAGGACAATATTTGTCTGAGATACAACTATTTGAAAATCTGGAATCTGAGGGAGCAAAAAAATCTAAATATTGAGAAAATCATCTTTAAAGTTGTTCAGATGAAGTTCTTAGCAATGCATATTACTAATCAAACATTAAGTTTTGATATATTTATGGTAGGAAACTGTATTTCGTTGCCTTGTGCCCACATGTGCAATGACAATAAAGTTGAATCTAATCTAATCTAATCTAAAATATCTTCATGAACATGATCTTTACTTAATATCCTAATGATTTTTGGCATAAAAACCCTGATAATTGTGACCCATACAACGTATTGTTGTCTATTTCTACAAATATACATCTGTGACACTGATGACTGCTTCTGTGCTGCAGAGACACATATGGACTTCAGCACTAGAACCATCAAGTCAAAACAAATGATGATTATTCTTGTGGATTTGATCCGTCCGTTCACATCTGTGTAGCTGTGTCACGTTAAACGCATCCAGAAGGCACATGCACTCGTCCTCGAGTGTTTGTTTGGTTTGTCTTCAGCGTTTGACTCAGATGATGTAGATTTATCATTCAAAAGAAATCACTCCTCCGTTTCCCTGGAAACAAAAAGCCAGAGGCATCAGTGATGAGCGTCCATCAGAGTGTTCTGTTCCATCAGCTGCTCTGCAGAACTCTACCTTTTATGTGAAACGTTTGTTCATGTTGTGAGGATTTGTAGTCACTTTATTTCACTTGCAGAATTAATACACATAATGTAATAATTACACCATCTAACTGAATCTCCTGCTTTGACAGTCAGTCAAAATCATCTGTGAATTCTCAAAAAAAAATTTTTTTCAAGTATCAAATAAATGGCCAATATTTCCTGATTTCACAGTTCATGTTTATTAGTGACCGATTCTCCTTTAGAGGCTGTGAAATGGACTAATATCTGCAGATGATTTATGTTGTGTGTTTCTGGTGACTGTGTGTTGTGAATCTCACCGATGCAGATGAAATGTTGAATTAAATCTCAGTTCTGCCCTCCAGAGGCACTGATGATCACTGAACAATCAACCGTGCATTTAATGTATTTCCAGACTTTATTTCTAATGGGATGATATAATGACTTCAAATGAGAAGACAATAAGTGTAATGGTTCTTACATTCACTCTTGTCATTTAAAATGTAGCGATCTAATTTATTTTTAGATGATTATGATGATATTCTGATGAACTAAATCAATGAACCTTCACAAGCAAATCTTACTAATTTATTTTTAAGAACTCTAGATTAAGAAACGTTTAAGTGTGCGTTAAGGTTTCTGACAGAGACTTTAACAGTCTCTTTAGATGTTGTTTCTGAAAAAAAAATAGTTTCTAAAATTAAACCAGTGTTATTTTAGTATATAGGATTACAGGTTTTATTAATATTTAGATTTTTATTCAGTTTTCATTTAATTTCATTCTTTCACATTTCATTATTAGTCATTTCGTTGAACTCTTTTAACATATTAGTTTCTTTTAAATGTGACTAGTTTGGTTTATTTTATTTTTATTTCAGTATTTAAGTAAATTAGTAATTTAACTTATTTCTGTTAGTTAAAAGGCAACATTTCTCATATTCACTTAATTTATTATCAGCTTTATTTCTATCAACAACCGTTTTAGTTTTAGTTAAACAAAAATAACCCTGAAATAAACATTCAGGTTTGTTTCTTATTCTTATTTTAGGTTCAGTTTATTTCAAGTAAGGCTTTTCTGTGCTTCAACTTAAATTGATTTGAATTTGTTGCGAAGGCGGCATTTCTAATTTTAATTAATTTCATTTCATGTATTTATTTATTTATTTAGTTTTACATGTAACATTTATCTCTCCATTAAATTTTTTTTAATTCTTATTTTAAATTAACAATAATAACCATGGATTAAAGATTCAGAGTATTTATTGATTTGATTGATTCATTAAATCTTTTTTCAGACAGCTTAAGTACTTATGATATTAGTGATGCCTTACTAAAATACGTTAAATAAGTTAAACATATTTTATGTAATTTCTGCATTATATCCAGACTATTTAAGTTTATTTTAATTATTCATTCTGTTTTAGTGTTTATTTATTTTTTGTTAAGACATTTTAAGCACTTCAAACAAACAAACAAAAAATATTAATGTTGCCTTACTAACTGAAATAAGCTTACGGTTTTCTTCTAATATTTATAAAGTGTTTTAATAGTTTTAGTCACTGATTGTATTCCCTGTTTTGGAGATCCAGACTCTGACGTGTGGTTGTGTTTCTGATCTGTGTGTTTCTTCAGGAGATGCGAGTGAATCACGATGGACGGAGAGAAGAACATCACTCTCAGCGCAAACGTCTCCGGCGTGCACAGCCTGTGGGAGGCGGTCACCATAGCAACCGTCTCCGCTGTGGTCAGCCTCATCACCATCGTGGGGAACGTTCTGGTGATGCTGTCCTTCAAGGTGAACAGCCAGCTGAAGACGGTCAACAACTACTACCTGCTGAGCCTGGCCTGCGCTGACCTCATCATCGGCGTCTTCTCCATGAACCTCTACACGTCGTACATCCTCATGGGCCGCTGGGCTCTGGGAAGTGTGGCCTGCGATCTGTGGCTGGCTCTGGATTACGTGGCCAGTAATGCGTCTGTGATGAACCTGCTGGTCATCAGTTTCGACCGCTACTTCTCCATCACACGTCCACTGACGTATCGTGCCAAACGGACCCCGAAGCGAGCGGGAATCATGATTGGATTGGCTTGGCTCGTGTCTTTCGTCCTCTGGGCTCCGCCCATCCTCTGCTGGCAGTATTTCGTTGGAAAGCGAACGGTTCCTGAAGGACAGTGTCAGATTCAGTTCTTCTCTGAACCTGTGATCACGTTTGGCACGGCGATAGCCGCCTTTTATATTCCCGTATCCGTCATGACCATCCTCTACTGTCGGATCTATAAGGAGACCGAGCGACGTACCAAAGATCTGGCCGAGCTTCAAGGAGTCAACTCTTTGAATGATCCAGATGCACCGAATCAAAAGACTCATTCGTGTTTCACCTCAAAAGACGAGCGGCTGACCAACTTCAGCTACGCTTCATCCGAAGAGGAAGAGCGTTCGGCTTCTCCTTGTGTCTTCAAAGAGACGAGAAACAAAAAGTGCATTTCTTATAAATTCAAAGACGTTCGTTCTTCGAAGAGCGCTAATGGAGAGGAAAAGCCCTCTTCGTTCTCGTCGGCTGAGTCTGTGAACGCACCGTCCTCCTCCAAACCTGTGGAAGGCACGCTGAAGAGCCAGATCACCAAGAGGAAGAGGATGGTTCTGATCAAGGAGAAGAAGGCGGCGCAGACTCTCAGTGCCATCCTGCTGGCCTTCATGCTCACCTGGACGCCCTACAACATCATGGTGCTGGTGTCCACCTTCTGCTCCGACTGCGTCCCGCTCTCGCTCTGGCATCTGGGATACTGGCTGTGTTACGTCAACAGCACCGTCAACCCCATGTGCTACGCTCTCTGCAACAAGACCTTCCAGAAGACTTTCCGCATGCTGCTGCTGTGCCACTGGAGGAAGAAGAGGAGCGAGGAGAAGCTGTACTGGAGCGGAGCGAAGCCTGCGGCCGGAAACACACTCAGCTGAGAGAGATCTGAGGACAAACTCTACTTCACAGCACAGACTCACTTCCTTGAAGGGATGCACTACCATTCAACTGTTTCTGCTCACCAACGCTGCATTTATTTGATAAAATATTTTGCCAAATTTTTATGATTTAAATCAGCTGTTTTCTGTGTGAATCTGTGTTAAAGTGTAATGTATTTCTGTGATGCTCCGCTGTATTTTCAGCATCATTCCTCCAGTCTTCAGTGTCACATGATCTTCAGAAATCATGAAAATATGATGATTTACTGCTCAAGAAACATTTCTGATTATTAGCTGTGATACATTGCTATTCAAAGGATTTAATTTTTTAAGTGATTTGTACTTTTATTAATCAAGGATGCATTAAACTGATCAAACGTAACAGTAAATACATTAATAATGTTACAAAAGTGATTTCTATTTCATATAAAAGCCGTTCTTTTAAACTTTCTGTTCATCTGTGAATCCTGAAAAATAAAATGCATCACAGTTCCCACAGAAATATTGTGCAGCACAACTGTGTTCAACATTGATAATAATCAGAAATGTGTCTCGAGCAGTAAATCATCATATTTTCATGATTTCTGAAGATCATGTGACACTGAAGACTGGAGGAATGATGCTGAAAATACAGCGGAGCATCACAGAAATACATTACACTTTAACACAGATTCACACAGAAAACAGATGATTTAAACTGTAATAATATTTCAGATATTTACTGAATTTTGATCACTAAATTTAGCCATGGTGAGCAGAAGATACTTTTGTTCTAGGAACATTAAACATTTTAATTATTCCTAACAATAAAAACTGTCCAAAAATGACAAAAAGCTCCATAAACGTCTCCAAAGTATCAAGAAAATGGCTCCTTTAATCAAATCTTTGCTTTATTTGAGGAGGGAATAATTGAACCAGCTTTGTATTATTACAGCAATGTATTCCCGCGTTTATTAGTCAGCAAAAGTCTGTCAGATGATGAGTCATTTTGTCATTTGTCTGATTTTTGACAGCTCCATCTCATGTAGCACTTTTTTTTTGTTGTTTATCTTTTTTTTTTGCATTTTTACAGCCAATTTTTCTAGCTGTGAATTTTGTGTAATTATCTCTTTAACTCTGTAATAACTAATAATAAGATAGTTTCAGTCAATGTAAGTTCATCATTGGATTCTGCAGTGTTTTTACGTCATCTATCCTTTATGGAAATAAACACCCACATGTCAATATCATAAGAATATGATGAAGGAACATGTTTCATGAGTGCAGAACAAACACCCATCAGAGATGATTTTACTCATGTGTGTCAGTGTTAAAGGGCTAATGTTGTATTTCAAATGCTTGATGTCAATTGTACCACTTCAGATGCCTTATAGTGCCATTATAAGAACAGAGAGAGCTTTACTGATGGAAGGAAACTCAGAAACGACTCTGAAGATGCAGTGATTCTGGATATTTGTTGTGTCGATGATGTCAAACAAACAGTTTAATGATGACGTGTGATTTGTATCTATAGGTGCTCAGAAGATTCTTTCAATGTGCTGGAAACAAGGTGATCAAAGATGCCAGAACTTTCTATTTCTGCTTTATTGCTCTTTTATTCCCTGTAACCCGTGATCGTTTGTGACTTTATATCAGTTTCACAAAACATTTCGGACACTTCGCTACAAATTATTCTGAAATTTAATGTTTATTGAATAAAATAAAATATTTGAACCAGATTTATCCTTTGATCCTTTTATATGTGATAATTTATCACTACACAGTTAAAATAAAATAAAAATCATACTCAGCATTTCTGCTTTGTTTTCCAGTACCAACATCAAAACATTCTTAAGGCAACATACATTAACTTGTCAAGTTTGTTTTCTGAAAAATGTTTCAAAATGAAGAGTTTAATCTTAATCCTCATAACTCATTTGGCCCTGTTTTGACCCAGAAATATATATAGTTTTTAATTATGGAACAAAACTTTGGAAATGTTCTAAGACCCTCAGATTTTATATTTTTACATTTTAAGGAATACAACCATTTAAAAAAAGTTTCATGTTTGGGTCATCTGAATATGTATGGAGCACCATTAGTGTCAGAAATACTTTCTGTAAAACTAAGTTAAATTAATGTCAAAAAACTTTTTTTGTTGATAAACATGAATATGCACAACATTAATGAACCACAAGCATGAAAAATTAATCACTTTGTCATGAAATTTTATTTAAAATCTTTTCAAAGCAATATTGATGTTGTTAGAAATGAATTCATGAATTTGAGCAATTATAACTTATAAATTAAAATTAATTAATTAAATTCCATTAATTCCAATTGCATTAATACTGATAATTTACAGATTATATTCTCTAACAAATTTCATACAATGATGCATGTAAATAAAATTTCTCTTAAATATTTGATTCATGACTATATTGATTTACTTGATTGATTCATAATTCTATTGATTGACTCGACTGATTCATGTCTTTATTGAGTGACTGTACTGATTCATGACTCTGTTGAGCGACTGTACTGATTCGTGACTCTGTTGAGTGACTGTACTGATTCATGGCCCTATTGAGTGAATCTACTGATTCATGACTCTATTGAGTGGCTCTACTGATTCATGACTCTATCTAGTGACTCTACTGATTCATTACTATATTGATTGACTCGACTGATTCATGACTCTATTGAGTGACTGTATTGATTCATGACTCTGTTGAGTGACTGTACTGATTCATGACTCTGTTGAGTGACTGTACTGATTCATGACTCTGTTGAGTGACTGTACTGATTCATGGCCCTATTGAGTGAATCTACTGACTCATGACTCTATTGAGTGAATCTACTGATTTATGACTATATTGAGTGGCTCTACTGATTCATGACTCTATCTAGTGACTCTACTGATTCATGACTATATTGATTGACTCGACTGATTCATGACTCTATTGAGTGACTGTACTGATTCATGACTCTGTTGAGTGACTGTACTGATTCATGACTCTGTTGAGTGACTGTACTGATTCATGACTCTGTTGAGTGACTGTACTGATTCATGGCCCTATTGAATGACTCTACAGATTCACGACTTTATTGACTGACTCTACTGACTCTATTTATTGACTCTACTGATTCATGACTCTATTGACTGACTCTACTGACTCTATTGAGTGACTACTGATTCATGACTCTATTGAGTGATTCTATTGACTGAATCTACAGATTCGTGACTCTACTGAGTGACTCTACTGACTCTTGATTGACTCTACTGTTTCATGACTCCATTGAGTGACTATACAGATTCATGACTCTATTGATTGACTCTACTGATTCATGATTCTATTAATTTACTCCGATTCTTTTATTCCTTTTATTCCCTCAAACACAAAACTTCTCTGATGGGACAGATGTCAAAGTGGGTTAGTGGAACTAAATCTGAACTTTATGTTTACTCTGTGGTGGGTCAATTCAGGCAATGTGTGTGTGTGTCACTCTTCTAGGAGAATATCAATCACACACATGCTATATATATATTTTTTTTTTTTTTTTCTCATCTCTTTATTCAATTTCTTGAAACAACACATAAATGTCACCGGGTAGCTACTATACAAGAATAATGCAACAACAAACACTCTTAGCTGTATACTATAAATAACTTTGAAGCCAAGAAATTTAAAGCTTATATTAAAAAACCCCTCCCCCCACCCACAAAAAAAACAAACAAAAAAAAAACAAGAAAGGTTACTTGAAGTGCTTTACAATCAAGAATGTTATACATGAGCAATAGAGTGTTAACATATAAACTTTTGTCTTGATGGACGACAACAGCTATCAGACTGCATGTAAGAACAGTTTTACTGGTTTCCAGATCTTGATAAAACTGTATAATTTATATTTTAATATAAATCTCAATTCTTCCAAATGTAACATATTTCCTAATTCCCTTGCTCACATCTCAAACGTAGGAACAGAATCTGCTTTCCACATCTGTAAGATCAGCTTTTTAGCAAGCAACATGCAAAGCGAAATGGCCTTTGTTTGATATTTACTACAAAAGGCATTCTCTGCACCTAGAAGTCCAATACAGGGCTCAGGTTCCAAGTCGACAGAATATACTTCAGAAAGAAATTTAAATATACATTTCCAAAATGGCTGAATCTTAATACATGACCATAAAGAATGAAACAAGGTACCTTCTAATGTTTTACATTTATTACAGAGTGGAGAGATCGTGGGATAAATTTTATGAAGCTTTGATTTAGAATAATGAAGCCTATGAATTATCTTGAATTGAATCAGATTATGTCTAGCATTTACAGAACAAGTATGTATATTTCTTAAACACTCATCCCACATATCAACATGAATATTAAAACCCATTTCCTTTTCCCAATCATGTTTTATTTTGTGAGTGTTATTGTCCACCTTTTCTACCAATAATTTATAAAAGTTTGACACTGTACCACTCGCACCAGGGTGTATACTAGCAATACTCTCTAAAGTTGGATTTAAATTCAGAGTTTCAAAGTCTGAAATATGCTTCCTAACGAAGTCTCTGACTTGCAAGTAACGAAAAAAATGAGCCGGAACAAGATCGTAAAATTGTTTTAGTTTTTCAAAAGAACTAAATGTACCTTCCCTGTAAAGATCTTGTATTGCTACTATACCCATATGTTTCCATTGAAAAAAGGTCTTGTCATATAATCCCGGAGGAAAAGCATGATTATTACAGATTGGGGTATCCAGATACAAGTCTGGAATTTTCAAATATACCTTGATTTGTTTCCATATTTTAATTAGATTTGAAATAATCATGTTACCATTGATATTTTTGAGTTCAATTTTGTTAGGACTGTTACGTAAGCAGAGCTGTTAATGAAGTCTTATTACAAGAAGCTTCTTCAATTGCTAACCATTCTGGCTTGTCACCTAACTCCACTGAACCAATCTTTCTCCACCATGCTAAAGTATTTAAGTTAGCTGCCAAATAATAAAATTTAAAATTTGGAAGCCCAAACCCTCCTTGATCTTTGGATTTGTTTAGATTTTTCTTGTTAATCCTTGCTGTCTTGTTATCCCAAATGAAGCTGCTTATAATAGATTCTAGCTGTTTAAAATACTTAATGGGAATAAAGAAAGGAATAGATTGAAATACATATAAAAATCTTGGAAGTACCACCATTTTTATAGCGTTAATTCTACCTACCATGGACATAGGGAGTGTCTTCCAAAACATTATATTATCTTTAAGCTGATCAATTTTCTTTTTATAATTCAATTTTAATAACATTTCAGGTTTTTTGGTGATTATTACACCCAAATATTTAAAGGAATGATTTGCAATTTTAAATTTGGTGCTAGCTAAATATTTTTGATCTAAATCATCAGAGACTGGCATTAATTCGCTTTTTTCCCAATTA
The DNA here is from genome assembly GCF_963082965.1 of Carassius carassius. NCBI lineage: Eukaryota > Metazoa > Chordata > Actinopteri > Cypriniformes > Cyprinidae > Carassius > Carassius carassius. Next base: position 469,963 of record NC_081786.1, on the reverse strand, counting down.
ATCGTGAATCCAGAAAGACTGCTAAATTTTTCAATAATCTCAAGTAGTAGTGGAATGGACATTTCAGGGTTGAAAACATACAGAATAATATCATCTGCATACAGTGAAAGATATTGGGGTCTGCCCTCTATCACTGTTGGTGTAATGCTAGGATGGTGTCTGATACAGGCAGCTAATGGTTCCATAGAGATATCAAACAAGAAAGGAGACAAGGGGCATCCTTGACGTGTACCTCGAGATAACTGAAATGGACTTGAAATGTCTTGGTTGGTAATAACAGATGCTACTGGATGTGCATAAATTATTTCAATCCATTTAATAAATTCTGAACCAAATCCAAATTTCTTTAAAACTGAAATCATGTATTTCCACTCTAATTGGTCGAAGGCCCGTTGAGCATCTAATGAAATAACACGTCTTTACGTTTTTCTTGTTATAAATTATATTAAACAGCCGTCTCAAATTAAAGTATATATGTCTCTTTGGCATGAAACCGGTCTGGTCTGGATGAATTATAGAGCAGATATAATCTTTCATTCTGTTTGCAAGAATTTTGGTAATAATCTTAGATTCAGTGGAAATTAGAGAAATTGGACGATAGGAAGACATTTGCAGCTTGTCCCGCCCTGGTTTTGGAATTAATACTATATTCGCTTCATACATTGTTGGTGGGAATTTATTTTGTGTTGTTGCACTTTTAACCAATCTTTGAATTAAAGGTACTCATAATTTTTTTATAGAATTCGGCACTAAAGCCATCTGGACCTGCAGATTTGTTATTAGGTAACTGAGATATTACTTCATTTATTTCTTCTTCTGTAATTTCTTTGTCTAAGGATTGTTTTGCTTCAGTGCTAAGAATAGGAAGATCCAATTGAGAAAAAAAAGTCTTCTATTACCTCTTGGCTTGTTTTACACTTTGATTCATAGACTTCTTTATAAAATTCAGCAAAACAACGATTAATTTCCTTGGGGTCAACAGTTACTTTTCCATTATTCAATTTTATTTTATGTATTGCACGAGATGCCTGAGATTGCTTTAATTGACGTGCAAGTAATTTTTGAGGTTTATCACCTATTTCACACTGTCTTTGCCTGATATACCTAAGTTGTTTTGACACTTTCGTAGAAAGAATTGAGTTGTATTCACTTCTCAGTGCGACAATTTTCTTAAGAGTAGTCTCACAACTTGTTGATCTATATTTACTCTCTAATTTGGTAACTTGTATGTCAATTTCATTTAATTTGGCTTTGTTCTCTCTATTCTTAACTGTTTGATATGCTATAACATCGCCTCTGATAACTGCCTTCATTGACTCCCAAAGAACTGAATCCGATACATCTCCTTTATCATTATTTTCTAAGAACAGTGCAAACTTGTTAGAAAGATACTCATAAAATTTGTCATCGTTCAGTAGCATATTATCGAATTTCCAAGAATAATTCCCTCTACTAAATTTTATATTTAAATTAAGAGTAACAGGGGCATGATCTGATAATAATCTATTATGATATTCAGTTGAGTCTATATATTGCAACAATCTGGAATCTATTAGGAAAAAGTCAATTCTAGAGTAAGTTTTATGAACCGAGGAATAAAATGAAAAATCGTGATCCGAGGGATGAAAAACTCTCCAGCTATCTATCAAATTTAACTTTCGCATATAATTATTTAGTACACCAGCCGATTTACTTATTGCGGTTCGCCGGGGAAGTGTGTCTAATCTCGCATTTAACACGCAATTGTAATCACCAGCCATGATGACTTGTGAATGCATAAAGTCTGGTATAATCTTGAAGACGTTTTCAAAAAATAAAGGATCGTCAAAATTAGGACCATACACATTCACTAAAGCAATGGGAAATGAATTTATCTCCCCATACACAATTAAATACCTGCCATTCCTATCTTTAATAGTTTGCTTGTGTATAAAGGGGACAGACTTTTTAATAACAATTGCTACTCCTCTAGCTTTGTTGGTGAAATTTGACTGGTAGACTTGAGACATCCAAGGGGCTTTAATACTAAATTTTGTTGTTGTTTTAATATGCGTTTCTTGGAGAAAAACTATTTCCGCACCTAATTTTTTAAGATGCGCATAGACCTTTCCTCTTTTGACTGGACTGTTAAGTCCACGTACATTCCAGCTTAATAAGTTTAGTGTGCCGCCACCACGAACCTTCACTCCGTTAGTCATTATGTAAAATAAAATATCTTTTGCCTGATTCTTTTAAATAAAATCTGCACATTAAACCTGCCAGCTCAAACTCAAAATAAGTAACCTTCCCATAAACCTGAACGTTACAAACCTTGTAAAAAGGAACAAACACCCCCACTGTACCCCCCTCCCCCCAAATATTGCATCCCATGCGAACATTATGGATGCTCACCCCAGAAAAAATATTTGCATCGTTCAACTCACCCTCGATGCCACCTAACATTCTTCCGTTAGTACAGCCCCCACTTATCTTACAAAACAAACAAAAACGACACCTTGCAGTCTTTCCATATCAAAGAGTTTTGTTACATAATCACAAGTCTTTCCTGACGCCGTTATCAAGCGCAGCAATTTCAACATTTCACCAGCTCTCCACCGCACCTCGTAGATACGCTTCAGCAACCTCAGGTGAATCAAAGGTCTTCGTTTCTTTGTCCCTCACGGTCACGATGAACTTGGAAGGAAAACGAAATCCGCATCTCACTTCATGCTCCCAGCATTTTTTACGTATGTTGTCGAACTTCTGCCTCTGTTTCAAGACATCAGCGGCAAGATCTGGAAAAATACTTATCACCTTTCCATCGTATTGCAGGGGTTTTGATCTTGCCAGGCGCAAAATTCGTTCCTTCACTTGATAGTGATGGATTCGGGCAATAGATGCCCGAGAGCGGCCATCTCGTAGAGGTTGCGGTGAACGGTGCGCTCTGTCAATCTGAATTGGACAGTCAATGTCAATGTCAATGTCACCTTTATTTATATAGCGCTTTAAACAAAATACATTGCGTCAAAGCAACTGAACAACATTCATTAGGAAAACAGTGTCAATAATGCAAAAATGATAGTTAAAGGCATATCATCATTGGATTCAGTTATGTCATCTCTATTCAGTTAAATAGTGTCTGTGCATTTATTTGCAATCAAGTCAACGATATCGCTGTAGATGAAGTGTCCCCAACTAAGCAAGCCAGAGGCGACAGCGGCAAGGAACCGAAACTCCATCGGTGACAGAATGGAGAAAAAAACCTTGGGAGAAACCAGGCTCAGTTGGGGGGCCAGTTCTCCTCTGACCAGACGAAACCAGTAGTTCAATTCCAGGCTGCAGCAAAGTCAGATTGTGCAGAAGAATCATCTGTTTCCTGTGGTCTTGTCCTGGTGGTCCTCTGAGACAAGGTCTTTACAGGGGATCTGTATCTGGGGCTCTAGTTGTCCTGGTCTCCGCTGTCTTTCAGGGATGTAGAGGTCCTTTCTAGGTGCTGATCCAGCATCTGGTCTGGATACGTACTGGATCCGGGTGACTGCAGTGACCCTCTGATCTGGACACAGACTGGATCTGGTGGCCACGTTGACCTCGGAACAAGAGAGAAACAGACAAATATTAGCGTAGATGCCATTCTTCTAATGATGTAGCAAGTACATAGGGTGTTATGGGAAGTGTTTCCGGTTCCGGTTTACCTAATTAATGCAGCCTAAAAATCCTTTAACAGATTTGGATAATAAAAGCATATTAGTATGTTATGTGTATGCCAGGTTAAAGAGATGGGTCTTTAATCTAGATTTAAACTGCAAGAGTGTGTCTGCCTCCCGAACAATGTTAGGTAGGTTATTCCAGAGTTTGGGCGCCAAATAGGAAAAGGATCTGCCGCCTGCAGTTGATTTTGATATTCTAGGTATTATCAAATTGCCTGAGTTTTGAGAACGTAGTGGACGTAGAGGATTATAATGTAAAAGGAGCTCATTCAAATACTGAGGTGCTAAACCATTCAGGGCTTTATAAGTAATAAGCAATATTTTAAAATCTATGCGATGCTTGATAGGGAGCCAGTGCAGTGTTGACAGGACCGGGCTGATATGGTCATACTTCCTGGTTCTAGTAAGAACTCTTGCTGCTGCATTTTGGACTAGCTGTAGTTTGTTTACTAAGCGTGCAGAACAACCACCCAATAAAGCATTACAATAATCTAACCTTGAGGTCATAAATGCATGGATTAACATTTCTGCATTTGACATTGAGAGCATAGGCCGTAATTTAGATATATTTTTGAGATGGAAAAATGCAGTTTTACAAATGCTAGAAACGTGGCTTTCTAAGGAAAGATTGCGATCAAATAGCACACCTAGGTTCCTAACTGATGACGAAGAATTGACAGAGCAACCATCAAGTCTTAGACAGTGTTCTAGGTTATTACAAGCAGAGTTTTTAGGTCCTATAATTAACACCTCTGTTTTTTCAGAATTTAGCAGTAAGAAATTACTCGTCATCCAGTTTTTTATATCGACTATGCAATCCATTAGTTTTTCAAATTTGTGTGTTTCACCGGGCTGCGAAGAAATATAGAGCTGAGTATCATCAGCATAACAGTGAAAGCTAACACCATGTTTCCTGATGATATCTCCCAAGGGTAACATATAAAGCGTGAAGAGTAGCGGCCCTAGTACTGAGCCTTGAGGTACTCCATACTGCACTTGTCATCGATATGATACATCTTCATTCACTGCTACGAACTGATGGCGGTCATATAAGTACGATTTAAACCATGCTAATGCACTTCCACTGATGCCAACAAAGTGTTCAAGTCTATGCAAAAGAATGTTGTGGTCAATTGTGTCAAACGCAGCACTAAGATCCAATAAAACTAATAGAGAGATACACCCACGATCAGATGATAAGAGCAGATCATTTGTAACTCTAAGGAGAGCAGTCTCAGTACTATGATACGGTCTAAATCCTGACTGGAAATCCTCACATATACCATTTTTCTCTAAGAAGGAATATAATTGTGTGGATACCACCTTTTCTATTATCTTGGACAGAAAAGGGAGATTCGAGATTGGTCTATGATTAACTAGTTCTTTGGGGTCAAGTTGTGGTTTTTTGATGAGAGGCTTAATAACAGCCAGTTTGAAGGTTTTGGGGACAAATCCTAATGACAATGAGGAATTAATAATAGTCAGAAGAGGATCTATGACTTCTGGAAGCACCTCTTTTAGGAGCTTAGATGGTATAGGGTCTAACATACATGTTGTTGGTTTAGATGATTTAACAAGGTTATACAATTCTTCCTCTCCTATGGTAGAGAATGAGTGGAACTGTTCCTCAGGGGGTCTATAGTGCACTGTCTGATGTGATACTGTAGCTGACGGCTGAATGGTTGCAATTTTATCTCTAATAGTATCGATTTTAGAAGTAAAGTAGTTCATAAAGTCATTACTGCTGTGGTGTTGGGAAATGTCAACACTTGTTGAGGCTTTATTTTTTGTTAATTTAGCCACTGTATTGAAAAAATATCTGGGGTTATGTTTGTTTTCTTCTAAAAGAGAAGAAAAGTAATCGGATCTAGCAGTTTTTAATGCTTTTCTGTAGGATATGTTACTTTCCCGCCAAGCAATACGAAATACCTCTAGTTTTGTTTTCCTCCAGCTGCGCTCCATTTTTCGGGCTGCTCTCTATAGGGTGCGAGTATGCTCATTATACCATGGTGTCAAACTGTTTTCCTTAACCTTCGTTAAGCGTAAAGGAGCAACTTTATTTAAAGTGCTAGAAAAGAGAGAGTCCATAGTTTCTGTTACATCATCAAGTTGTTCTGAGGTTTTGGATATGCTAAGGAATTTGGATACATCAGGAAGATAACTTAAAAAGCAGTCTTTTGTGTTAGAAGTGATGGTTCTTCCATACTTGTAACAAGAAGTAGAATTTACAATTTTGGCTATATGAATTTTGCAAAGAACTAAATAATGATCTGAGATATCATCACTTGGCTGAATAATTTCAACACCATCAACATCAATTCCATGTGACAGTATTAAATCTAGAGTATGATTTCGACAATGAGTAGGTCCTGAAACGTGTTGTCTAACACCAATAGAGTTCAGAATGTCTATAAATGCTGATCCCAATGCATCGTTTTCATTATCAACATGGATATTAAAATCACCAACTATTAAGACTTTATCTGCAGCCAGAACTAACTCGGATGTAAAATCACCAAACTCTTTAATAAAGTCTGTATGGTGCCCTGGTGGCCTGTATACAGTAGCCAGTACAAACATAACAGGGGATTTATCATTAACATTTGTTTCTTTGGATAATGTTATATGAAGTACCATTACTTCAAACGAGTTATACTTGTAGCCTGCCCTCTGAGAAACCCTGAAAACGTTGTTATAAATTGAAGCAACACCTCCACCTTTGACTTTTAGACGTGGCTCATGTTTATAACAGTAATCTGCGTATAACTGATATTAACTATATGTCTCAGCATTACCGTCTGGGCAGAACTATTGTTCCAGCCACCAAAGACAGATTTGCAAATAACCTGCCTGATCTATCTCAACTGCTATTTGTACCCATAAATACACATGAATTAGACGAAATTACTGACAACATGGGCACTATTTTCTCTAATACATTAGAAGCTGTTGCCCCCATCAAATTGAAAAAGGTTAGAGAAAAACGTACTGTGCCATGGTATAACAGTAATACTCTCTCAAGAAAGTAACTCGTAGTCTTGAACGCAAATGGAGAAAAACTAACTTGGAAGTTTTTAAAATTGCATGGAAAAACAGTATGTCCAGGTATAGACAGGCTCTAAAAACTGCTAGGGCAGAGCATATCCACAAACTCATTGAAAATAACCAAAACAATCCAAGGTTTTTATTTAGCACAGTGGCTAAATTAACAAATTACCAGACGCCACCTGATTCAAATATTCCACCAACGTTAAATAGTAATGACTTTATGAATTTCTTCACTGATAAAATAGATAACATTAGAAATACAATAGCGAATGTAGATTCTACAGCGTCTAACACTTCAGTTTCATCCATCGCACCCAAAGATAAACTGCAGTGCTTTACAAATATAGGACAGGAAGAGCTAAATAAACTTATCACTGTATCTAAACCAACAACATGTTTATTAGATCCTGTACCCACTAAATTACTAAAAGAGTTGTTACCTGTAGCCGAAGAACCGCTTCTCAATATCATTAACTCGTCGTTATCTTTAGGTCACGTCCCAAAACCATTCAAGCTGGCGGTTATCAAGCCTCTTATTAAGAAACCAAAACTAGATCCTAGTGTACTGGCAAATTATAGGCCTATTTCAAATCTTCCATTTATGTCTAAAATTTTAGAAAAAGTTGTGTCTGCTCAATTGAGCACCTTCCTGCATAAAAATGATCTGTATGAAGAATTTCAGTCAGGTTTTAGGCCCCACCATAGCACAGAAACTGCACTTGTTAAAATTACAAATGACCTGCTTCTTGCGTCAGATCAAGGCTGCATCTCATTTCTAGTCTTACTTGATCTTAGTGCTGCGTTCGACACCATAGATCATGACATACTCATAGATCGATTACAAAACTATACAGGTATTCAAGGGCAGGCTCTAAGATGGTTTAGATCCTACCTGTCCGATCGCTACCATTTTGTTTACTTAAATGGGGTGTCATCTCATTTATCATCAGTAAAATATGGAGTGCCACAAGGATCCGTCCTAGGTCCCCTTCTATTTTCAATATACATGTTGCCCCTTGGTAATATTATTAGAAAATACGGAATTAGCTTCCACTGTTATGCTGATGATACTCAGCTATATATCTCAACGAGACCAGATGAAACTTCCCAATTATCTAAGCTAACAGAGTGTGTTAAAAATGTAAAAGATTGGATGACAAATAATTTTCTCCAATTAAATTCGGATAAGACAGAGATATTAATTATTGGACCAAAAAACACCACACAGAATCTTGTAGATTACAATCTGCAACTAGACGGATGTACTGTTACTTCCTCTACAGTCAGAAATCTGGGTGTTATATTGGACAGCAATTTGTCTTTTGAAAATCATATTTCCAATGTTACAAAAACCGCATTCTTCCATCTTAGAAACATTGCCAAGCTACGAAACATGTTATCTGTTTCTGATGCAGAAAAGCTAGTTCATGCTTTCATGACCTCTAGACTGGACTATTGTAATGCACTTCTAGGTGGTTGTCCTGCTTCGTCAATAAACAAGCTACAGGTAGTCCAAAATGCAGCAGCTAGAGTCCTTACCAGGTCAAGAAAATATGATCATATTACCCCAATTTTACAGTCTCTGCACTGGCTACCTATTAAGTTCCGTATCAGTTACAAATTATCATTACTTACCTATAAGGCCCTAAATGGTTTAGCTCCTGCGTACCTAACTAGCCTTCTACCACGCTACAACCCATCACGCACCCTAAGGTCACAAAACGCTGGACTTTTGGTAGTTCCTAGGATAGCAAAGTCCACTAAAGGAGGTAGAGCTTTTTCACATTTGGCTCCCAAACTCTGGAATAGCCTTCCTGATAATGTTCGGGGTTCAGACACACTCTCTCTGTTTAAATCTAGATTAAAAACGCATCTCTTTCGCCAAGCATTCGAATAATGTATCTCTTAAATTGTGAGTGTAGTTGCATCTGCATTTTTATTCTTTAGCTTGGGTTAAACTAATTTTACTTTGTTGGATCAACAGCTATGCTAATGATGTCTCTATTTTGTTTCTATGTTTTGCCACGGGATGTAACTAGGATTTACACAAGCTCCAGTCTGGATCCAGAACACCTGAGAAGAGATGATGCTGACCCTCAGAGGACCCCAGATGATGCTAACCTTGAATCAACAAACAGAACTAACAATTATTGCTACATGTGTGACTGCATCCTATAATTACTATTAATTAATAATATTGATAGTTCATCATCTAGCTGACTACGTCTTGTATTATTATTATTATTATTTTTATTTTTCTAAAAGCCTGTCAAACGTGCACAAACTACTAGCTACTACTAAATATTGTAGAAACATAATTTTCTGTAAAGTTGCTTTGTAACGATTTGTATTGTAAAAAGCGCTATACAAATAAACTTGAATTGAATTGAATCTTGGGGGGTGGACTCATTTAAAATAATGTAATCATCAGGTTTTAGCCAGCTTTCTGTCAAACAGAGTACATCTATATTATGATCAGTGATCATATTATTTACAAAAAGTGTTTTCGTAGAAAGGGATCTGATATTCAATAAGCCAAGCTTTATCATTTGTTTATCCATATTGCTTCTGTTTTTTATTTGTTGAACCTCAATTAAATTGTTAATCTTAACTTGGTTTGGACGTTTTTTGTATTTTCTAGTTCGGGGAACAGACACAGTCTCTATAGTGTGATATCTAGGTGAAAGAGTCTATGTGCTGAGAATTAACTGACCTCTGTGACGGGAGGCAGCTAGCAGACGGTCGGTTTAGCCAGTCTGTCTGCTTCCTGACCTGGGCCCCAGTTAGTCAAGTATAAACACTAAGACTATTTGCCATATTTCTAGAGAGAAGAGTGGCGCCACCACAGGAGGGATGAAGACCATCTCTTTTAAACAGGTCAGGTCTGCCCCAAAAGCTCGTCCAATTGTCTATGAAACCTATGTTATTCTGTGGGCACCACTTAGACATCCAGCCATTGAGTGATGACAATCTGCTATGCATCTCATCACCACGGTAAGCAGGGAGGGGACCAGAGCATATTACAGTGTCTGACATCGTGCTTGCAAGTTCACACACCTCTTTAATGTTATTTTTAGTGATCTCCGACTGGCGAAGTCGAACATCATTAGCGCCGGCATGAATAACAATCTTACTGTATTTACGTTTAGCATTAGCCAGCACTTTTAAATTTGCCAAGATGTCAGGTGCTCTGGCTCCCAGTAAACATTTGACTATGGTGGCTGGTGTCTCTATATATTCACGTTCCGTACAATAGAATCACCAATAACTAGAGCACTTTCATCAGGTTTCTCAGTGGGTGCATCACTGAGTGGGGAGAACATGTTTAATGTTTTGATCGGAACAGAAGAGCGGTGTTTTGACCCACGACTACGCTGCCTCACCGTCACCCAGTTGCCCTGCTGCTGGGGCTCTGTTTCCGGAACTGAACAATGTACAGGAATCCCTGAGCTAGACGCATCCAAAGCCGTCTTTAGAGCCCTAACATTCTTACTGTCCTCAATTAAAGTTTGGATGCGTGCCTCTAATTCTGAAATCTTCTCTGTCAGCCTAACTATTTCCCTGCATTTATCACATGTGAATCCCTCATCAGCGACAGAGATAGATAAACTGTACATGTGGCAAGAGGTGCAAATAACAATAGCAGGAGAAGCCATTACTCACCGTGCTTGATGAAATATTCTTACTGCGGTTGTTTGATGAACTTGTGAAAAACTGGAGCGAAGGAGAGGAGAAAAGAAAACAGCGATAGGTTCGAATGAAAACGCTAATGACAAGCTAACGAGTGCTAACGCTTTGCAGGTGTACTGCACTCACGGATATAAAATAAAAGTGAACGATCAAAGTTAATCTGAAAATATTGATCGATAATATCAGAAATATGGTGTGAATTAAGTTATATTTTACCACTTTGAAAAACAGAGAGTGATAGTAAGATAAAGATTCTAGAGAAAAAATAAAATAAAAACAGCTACACGGAGCTCTACACGGACAGTCAAAGTTCTCTTTGCCCAGCACATTCGCCAGAAGACTTGTCACGAACTCAGTAGGTTTACTGCTTTCAGCGCCTTCTTTTATTCCGAGAATTCGAATATTTTGTCGCCGAGATCTTGACTCTAAGTCGCAGGTTTTTTCCTTAAGTTTTCCACATTCGGTCTCCAGGTGTGCACACCGTTTCTCCAGTGACTCAATGCGAGTTTCATGAGCTTTCGCGGCCTCTTCAGTCGCTGTCACTCGGGAAGAAATGTTTGCTATAGATGCATTCAGCTCTGCTAACGTTGATGAAATGACATCAAACTTTCTGTCAAAAGATCCGCTTAATTTTGCAATTGCTTCCATTATGTCTGTGTTCGTCGGCACCGTAACGTCAGCGTTAGTTTGATTAGCATTAGCCGGTGGCTCTTCATGAACATTACCGGTATCTCTCACTTCTTCATTATTCGATTTTTCGATTTTCTTATGCTTTGTCGGCATTGTTCAGACTAAATTAACAACTTGTGATTTTTAAATGACTACAAGGTAGACTGAGAGAAATTGTCACAGGCGTGTGGAGAGCTATAAAAAACACGTTCACTCCTTTCAGCGCCGGAAGCCGATCCCCCACACATGCTATATTTAGTTTCAGTCTCCATCCATAAATGCCACACTGGGCTCATTTCACAAGCACACACACACACACACACACACACACAAACACACACACAGACACAGACACAGACACACCCACACACACTCACACAAACACACGCACACTCACACACACACACACACACACACACTGTAAGCGTTTCTTAGCTACAATCAATAGTTTATAATAATTGAGGGGCGCTGCTGAGCAATGGAGGGGTGAGACGTGTTTTACATAGCTCTCGTTACTTTTATTTTATGAATACACTAAACACCTGTATATCCGTTTAAAAGTGCTTTGGGGTGATATAAGAAGACACAAACAAGTGAGAAACCTAACCTAAAAGGAAAAAACAATGTTAAAAAAGGGGAAAGCGAAAAAGAACGACCAACTTGAATCAGGCCTTGATCAACCCTCGGACTCAACTGAGGAGGCGGACCCACCAAACCGAGCTGTACTGGCCGCTATTGCTGCGCTGCGAAATGAAGTTACTCAGATTAAAGATGACATCTGCGCCACCATCGATGGTCGTATACAGACGGTGTATACTGTGCTGAGAGGCGAATTGGCTACAACTAAAGAAGAATTGCAGACATCCATTTCGACCCTGGAGAAAACCGCGACCTCGCATGCTAACACTATTGGAGAGATAGAGAAGTCTGCCTCACACCAGTCGGACGATGTCACTGCACTTCAACGTCAAGTCACCCGCCTGAGCTCTGAAGTAGAAAAACTAACTGAGAAATGTGAAGACCTAGAAGGGCGCTCGAGGAGACACAACATCCGGGTCATCGGAGTCCCGGAGGGGACTGAGGGACCCAGACCGAGAGACTTTATCGCCGGGTTGCTGCAAGAGGTGCTATCCCTGAATGAGAAGCCTCTCATTGATAGAGCACACCGGACCCTCCGAAGACGGCCCGAGCCTCATGAGCCACCCAGACCATTTGTACTGAGACTACACTACTTTCACACGCTCGAGGATATCCTACGCAAGGCTGCAGCGGAGAAACAGCTCTTTCACGGTGGTAAGAGGATTCAAATCTTCCCGGACTATCCGCCTGCCGTAGCTAAAAAGATGGCCCTATTCAACCGCACGAGGGAGCTGCTACGGGGCAAACCTGGAGTCAGGTATGGCCTCCTCTATCCTGCCAGGCTCCTGATAACCCATTACGGCATGCAGATCTCGTTCATAGATGCCAAAAAAGCGGAGGAATATGCCGAACGCCTATCGACTCCGAGCTCGACTGAAGCAAGACAGAAGGACGCGTAACGTTAAACTGATGCAATCACTGCTGATGCGGAGAAGCAAGATATTCAGAAGGGTGGCTGTGTTCTAGTCAGTCTATGGTTCTAGTTCACGTTAGCTTTTATGGCTAGCGCTAGCACAACACTAGCTGTTTCCTTTCCACGTGAGTTAAAAACTTGTACAAAACATTACACACAGATGGTGCCTCATTATCTGACTATAAAACCACCATTTTCATTAGAAGAATATTTGGAAAATGTTATGTCCCGAATCATACAAACCGAGATTTGCGCTGTTATTTTATTTTTTCTCTTTCTCTTTCTGATATCTTATCCAGAGCCCTGATAATTGTTCAGTTAATTTGACGTTAGCTCTTTAAAGTGTGGAAAGGGTTCGCTGTTATTGAAAGATATTCAAAGTGTTATTTCCTGAAGTTACGACACAATTATACTGTTATTGAAAGTTATTTAAACTGTTATTTGCCTGGAGTCACAACTTTATACGTTTTTGTTCATATATGCATTTATTTCTCCTTTTTATTTTATTTTTATTTTATTTACATACATTTTAATTTTTAGCTAGATATATGGATATTTGTGGGTATGGCACATGCGCGTGTGTGTGCACTCATGGATACGATATCACTATGGCACTTTAATTAGTTATATTTTCTACTCTTCACTAAACTACCTAAACATTTTGTGTAAGTTACCAAGCTATGTGATCACAGATAGGAGTTAGCATCAGGCCACCAGAAGGTGTGGGGAAGTTACTGGTTTGTTTATTTGTACGTACTTCCTTAAGAAGGCTCGCGCCACATTCACTTTGAATTGGCTAGAGTAGTTTTGTTTTTATTTGTTATTATGGAGACTGGATTGACCTCGATAATGGATGTGGGGGGGACTGGGGTAGTGGGGAGGGGAGGAATAGGAAGACCATTCACTCAAATCCTAAACATTGACAACTGTACTGCTATGGATACTGTACTAACCACATTTTCCAGATGTATGATAGTTTAAATAATCAAACCAGAGGGCTGAAGGGTCTCACATTTTCCAGTTGGAATGTACGCGGAGTAAATAACCCAGTCAAAAGGGGTAAAATTCTGACCCACCTAAAATCACTGACCTCAGACATTATGTTCCTACAGGAAACTCATCTGAAGAATGGCTAGCATGGCAGGTTAAAAGCAAATTGGATAGGGGAAGTTTACCACTCAAACTTTTCATCCATAGCAAGAGGTGCGGCCATTCTACTGAGAAAAGGTGTGCCCTTTTTACAGAAAAAAACAATCACTGATAAAGAAGGCCGCTATATTATAGTGATTGGTGAAATCCATAACATTTCCCTTTCTCTAGTTAATATATATGCTCCCAACTTAGATAACCCCATATTCTTTCAGAAGGTTTTTTCACTGATACCAGACATTTCACAAACACACTTGATAATAGGGGGCGATTTTAATACTGTCCTTGACACATATCTTGATAGGTCCTCCACGAAAAGACTCCCAAGGAATGCCTCTAGTGAATTTTTAAATACGTTCATTAATAACACTAATGTACTGGATATATGGAGAGCGATGAACCCTACAGGCAGGGACTACACATTATATTCACCTGTACATAACTCCTACAGTAGGATAGACTACTTCCTGGTGGATGCCAAACTCATACCGTCCACATTAAATGCTAAATATCACAGTATAGTTATTTCGGATCACAGCCCGCTCACCTTTTCGGTGTGTTTAGATCATGTAGATAAACCACACACTTCTTGGAAACTGAACTCGCATTTACTTACTGAAAATAAATTTTGCGAATACTTAAAAGACCAGATTTCTCTATACTTTGAAATGAACGATAACCCTGATACCTCTCCCTCCATCCTCTGGGAAGCATTCAAGGCGTATATAAGAGGCTGTATCATCTCGTTTGAAGCTTCTAGACAAAAAGTAAATAAGACTAAATTAAAAGAATTGGAAGATCAAATTAAATTACTTGACATAGAAAACGCGCACGCCCCCTCTATTATATTACATAGGAAAATAGCAACACTTAAGTATGAATATAACAAAATTATCTCTGCAAAACTAAGTAAAGCATTCCTCTACACTAGGCAAAAATATTTTGAATTTGGTGACAAACCACACAAACTACTAGCTAGACAACTTAGAAAAATGGAAAATGACAGAACGATACACAAGATAAAAGCCCACAATAATACAATACTTACTAAGCCTAAAGATATCAATGACAGGTTTCTTGAATTTTATACTAATTTGTATACCTCAAAGACTACTTCAGACTCTGAAACTATTAATGCATTTTTAGATAAATGTGAACTTCCCAGACTGAGCAAGGAAGATTGTGATTCCTTGAACTCTGACCTCACAATTGCAGAGGTTCGGAGCGCCATTGCCTCCCTAAAGAGTAATAAGACACCTGGTCCTGATGGACTTTCAGGGGAACTATACAAAACATTCAGTGAGAATTTATCCCCGTACCTGTTGAAATTATATGAACATTCTCAGATACAGGGTAACTTACCCCCCACCTTAACTGAGGCTGTGATCACATTGATTCACAAAAAAGGGAAGGACTCACAGGAAGTAGGCTCTTATCGTCCTATTTCCCTCCTTAATGTCAATGGGAAATTATTTGCCAAGATATTAGCAAATAGGCTGAATCCTTTATTGGGAAAGCTAGTTCATATAGATCAGACGGGTTTTATACCAACTAGGAGTGCTAATTTTAATCTTAGACGCCTTTTCAATATTATGTATACAAAGAGAGGTCCATCCACTGATCTGGTCATACTTGCACTTGACGCCGAGAAGGCATTTGACCAGATTGAGTGGTGTTACTTATTTGAAGTTCTTAATAGGTTCAATTTTGGAAATAAATTCCTGTCACTAATCAAACTTATTTACAAAAATCCTACAGCTCAAATATTAACAAACCGGACAATATCCTCTCCGTTCAGCTTGCATAGAGGAACAAGGCAGGGGTGTCCCCTATCCCCTTTAATTTTTGCATTGGTTATTGAACCTCTAGCCCAATGTATTAGAATGGAACCCCAGATTTATGGTTACGCCACCAAGGACACAAATAATAAGATATCATTGTACGCAGATGACATCCTTTTATATATAACAAGGCCTCAAATCTCCATCCCTAATCTTCTCTATAAAATCAACCTGTTTGGGACCTTTTCGGGTTATCGTATCAATTGGTCTAAAAGTGTTTTAATGCCGGTCCAAATGAATGACTTAGCATGCCTAGACCATTTTCCATTTACAGTTTCTCCAGAGAAATTCACCTATTTGGGGATAGAAGTGACAAAACAGTATTCATCTCTATTCCAAGCAAACTTCCCTCCTCTAATAGAGCGATTACAGACTAGATTATCATTCTGGGATACTCTCCCAATTTCTTTAATTGGAAGAATTAATTGTATAAAGATGATTTTCCTCCCCCAATTACTATACCTATTTCAAAACATCCCAATGTTTTTAAAAAAATCTTTTTTCAAAAACCCAGATTCTTTAATAGTTCCTTTTCTGTGGGGACACAAAGTTCACAGAATAGGTAAAAAACATCTCTGTAGGCCAAAGTCAGAGGGGGGGTTGGCGCTCCCAGACTTTTTGCTATATTACTGGGCCTCAACAATTAAGATGTTTACTTTCTGGTTGAACACATCAATACCAATGTTTGATTGGCTAATGCTGGAGCGGGAGGACTGCCACCCATATTCCATGGCCGCAGTCCTGCTAGCTCCAGCTGCGGTTAATAAGTCCCTGTATAATAACAATCCTATCATTCATAGTATGATCCGTACCTGGAAACAAATCAAGATCACCTTTAATCTTAAACCAATTTCTCTTATGTTACCCATCAATAGAAATCCCACATTTGCCCCCTCCAATCTGGATGGAGCGTTTTCTACATGGAGTGAGAGGGGTGTCCAATGTATTGGTGATTTATACGTGGGAGGCGTTTTTGCTTCATTCACGCAACTACAGAGGAAGTATGAGCTGGGGAAAAATAATTTCTTTCGTTACCTTCAAGTTAGGGACTACGTTCAGAAATACTTAAGAGAATTTGAGACTGAACCACAATCTAAAATAGACGACTGTCTGAAATTGTCTCCTAACGAAAGTCAAATATCATGTATCTATAACAATCTCTTACTAATAAGCTCCCCGCCAACTGAAAAATATAAAAGAAAGTGGGAAGAAGAACTTGGTGAATCTATTCCAGACGATTTATGGAAAGAAAGTCTTGAAAACATACATAATTGCTCCGTTAACGCAAGACATTGTCTTGTCCAATTTAAAATTATACATAGACTTCATTATTCAAAAGAGAAACTACACAACATATACCCAGAAGTGTCACCCATGTGTGATAAGTGCCACTCTTCCGTAGCAACACTTCTCCATAGCTTTGCTCTATGCCCAAGGGTTCAATCGTTCTGGATTGATATATGTAACATTATGTCTGAGGTCATAGATACTCCAATCGAACCTGATCCCCTGTTTATCATTCTTGGAACATCAGAGACCTTCAGAAAATTAAGCGTGGCACAACAGCGTTTTCTCTCTTATTGCTTTATAATAGCAAAGAGATTAATCCTCATCTTATGGAGTAGCGCAACCGTACCGACTTCTAAGATGTGGTTAGAGGATTTAACTAATACACTTCATTTAGAAAGGATAAGATATGCGCTGAGAAACAGGCTCAACATATTTAATAAAACATGGAAACCCCTCATATCATACCTAAAAACTACAAATCCAGTACCACAGTCCACATCCTAGCACACAATATATGACAATGGTAATGGTTTTAGAGTGAAGGTCTTTACGGGGAAGGGTCAGACGGGTGGAAAGGGGGATGGAATAGTGTGGGGTATTGTGGTCAGTGTTTTTTTTGTTTTTTTTTACTTTTGGTTTGCCTTTTGTACCTCTTTAAGCTTACTGTTTGATTGTTTTTTATTTATTATTATTATTATTATATTATATATATATATATATATTTTTTTTTTCTCTCTCTTTATTTAAAAAAAAAACAATCTCTCAGAATGTACAAGTGAATTGTATGTCAAATCATATGCCTTAATAAAAATACATTTGATAAAAAAAAATATATATATATATAATTTATAATAATTTATTCACAATATAAGTTCATGTTAATTTTAGCATTCAAAACATATATTATTAATCTATTAATATTTAAATCAAAAGTTGTATCTGTAAATATTTAATGGGCTTGAGCTGGTGATTTCTGCAGGTTTCATAAACTCAATTTCCTTTCCTTTTCAAGAACAATTAGTCGAATTAGCAAGTTTGAAAATACAACTTTGTACAAATTTCCATTATTTTAAAATTCATTTTAAAATATGAAAATACATTTTACTGTATCTCCTTATCAAACTGCAAAAAACTGGTGTTCTTCCTCTGAGTTTTTCTCATTTTTTACATGTCACTTTTGTATTTTTGACATTTTTAAGGCTTTAATCTATGGAAGGATGAACTGAGACTTTTTAAAACCTGAAGAAACCCTGAACAATGGACAGTTGTGTTTTCTTTTCTTTCTTTTCTTTTTTTATTAATGAATGTCCACAAAGATTAATACACACTGTAAAAAATATATTGCTTGTTGGTTAGTGCATGAACTAACATTAACTAATGAATCTTTATTGTAAAGTGATACTGTGTTTTATTGTGAAATGGAAGCAGCTTGAATAATCAATCATCCAGTCGAGATTCAGAAGCAGTATAGTGTCATTCACATATAAACACAGATGAAAACAGTCATAGGCTTTACTAAACACAGCACATACATATATAGAGTTTGAACGTAATGAGTAATAAAATAATTTTCATGCTCTTAGTTTCTATTTTATTCTGTTTTATTTAATCTTTCATTTTTGCCTCAAAGCCCCAGCCCTTGCACCTGGAGCTCCACCCCTATGTCCTCTAGCTCCGCCTCCTGTCTTCCCGTGACTTTTAGATGATGAGAAGAACTTGGTCATGAGCTCAGAGATGTCTGGAAGCTCCTGCTTGGAGTTCAGACCTCAGACGAACAACAACCCATGACAAATCACACTGTCAATATTTATTTAACAAAAATGATGCCAAGATTGAAAAGTCATGTCTGTTAAAGTTGGAAAACCCTGTGATTCAATTTCAGTCAGGATAAGCTCTGGACTTTGACTGAAACCCTTTGATTCTTTACTTTTCAGCCGTTCTGTTGTAGATTTGCTGCTGTGCTTGGAATCACTGCCCTGTTGCGTGATCCAATCCTAGCCAAGCTTTGTGCTGATATGCTCTTTAGGTTTTCATCAGACATGGCTCTGTAAATTATGGCCAAACATCTCCACTCTGGTCTCATCTGTTCAAAGGACATTGATCTAGAAATTTTATGATTTGTTCAGATGCAACTTTTCAAACCTAAACCGTGCCATGCTTTTCTCTCCCTCTTGAGTATGAAGGTAAAATAATGTCTTAAAGATTTGCAAACACAGGGTAGAGTTGTGGAAGTGTATAAAAGACTGTAAATGTAAATTAAATTTTCATGCATGCATAAGGCATCTATATTTAGCACAACAATACAGAAAACAGTCAAATTAAGTCATGACCAAAATATGTAAGTGGTGATCCACATTATTTTGACCCAATTGTCTAATGTTGCCCATAATATCATAATTAGAGACAGAAACCAGGAATAAGGCTGTCAACGTCAGTGGAAACACAGAGTGCATCTGAAAACTCATTAGAGCAACGAAACCCAACAACCAACCACAATATTCCCAAAATCACTGTTTTGAGTTCAGGTATGATTATGTAAGTGTCTGGGGTTTCTGATGATGGGCTGCTTTCTTTTGCATTCAATTTCAGATGCTTTTATCCAAAGCAGCTTATATGCGTTCATTAAATTAGATAAAGAAGTGTTCATTTTTCAGGTTTCACTGTTCACCTCTTAATTGTTAAACGAGCATGGGAATAATTGTAATACCATTAATGAGGCCTATTTCATCACACTATTTATCAAACTCGTTTCATGCTTAACTTGTAATGTTGAAGTTGTATTCTTTTTAGTTTTAAAACAGTGTGTCTTTGAAATATCATATCATAATGTGGTTATGAGCTGAACTTCTGAACACAGAACATCTGTTTTTAATAACATCCTTGATTCTGAGGGGGTTTTACATGCCAGCGTTATTTTAGTGTCATTTAGACACTATTGTAGTTTTTAATATAAGTTTTTTTCTGTTTTCATTTAAATTGTAATTAAAGTTAGTTTTTTTTTTGACATTTTAATAGTTTGTATTTTTAAAGGGTCTTTAATATTGTTTATATATATATATATATATATATATAATAAATTTTTATTTTAGTTTTAGTTAAACTAAATGAAAATGAGATTTTATTTGGCAATAACCCTAAATAAAATAAAACTGAATAGTTTAATATTCTATATATTAATATTTAATATTTGAGTTAACGTTTATTTTAAAGTTAAAAAAAATGTATATTATGGTTTTAGTTTTAGTTAACTATAATAACCTACATAATGTTCTCATTAACAGTTTTTATTATTTTAAATTTCTCTGTTTTCATTTTAATTAATTACAGTCTCATTATATTGTTCTTTGTTTTTGTAATTTTATTAGTATTGTTATTTTATTACATTACTTATTTTTTTGCCAAGGCAAAATAAACAAATAAAATAAATAATGAAAACTATATAGAAAGAAACAGAACATAAAAAATGACAAAAATACACAACAAAATTGGTAAGACTTTAATAAATCAATGATTCTGAACCCTGGTGTGTGTGTGTGTGTGTGTGTGTGTGTGAGAGAGAGAGAGAGAGAGAGAGAGAGAGAGAGAGAGAGAGAGAGAGAGAGTGTGTGTGTGTGTGTGTGTGTGTGTGTGTGTGAGAGAGAGAGAGATAGAGAGAG
Source organism: Carassius carassius (assembly GCF_963082965.1). Lineage (NCBI taxonomy): Eukaryota > Metazoa > Chordata > Actinopteri > Cypriniformes > Cyprinidae > Carassius > Carassius carassius. Next base: position 449,382 of record NC_081786.1, on the reverse strand, counting down.
AGAGAGAGAGAGAGAGAGAGAGAGAGAGTGTGTGTGTGTGTGTGTGTGTGTGTGTGTGTGTGTGTGTGTGTGTGTGTGTGTGTGTGTGTGTGTGTGTGTGTGTGTTTAATCAGGATTACGGCTGGATTGATGATGAGTTCATGAAGCAGATCACGTCCATCACTGCTTACATCCCATATATGACCCGTCCTGGAAACCATGACCGGGCTTAGTAAGTGAATATAACCTGCTGATAACCTAAACCTGATCTGAACTTAATGTCTTCGGGTAGGTAGGTCATCAGGAGATTTTAACCAGGTTGCAGAGTGCATAAATCAGAGGTTTCCAGTATGAAAATGCAGCTGCTGCCGTCTGGAACAAAAGAATGTGTTCCACAGTGGAGATTCAGAACATTTTTGAGAAACCTTTCTTGACGTGAGTCATTTTAATCGTATGTCTGGATTTTCTCAAGAGCCGCTGACATCTAAACAACATCATCAGAGCCAGAGAACACGGAGAAATGGGAAAGAGCTCAGCAGCTCACTTAACCAGACACATTTACACCAAAACCAAAAGAAAGATAAAATTATTATATTTAGCATGGACAAAACAAGTCTAATTTAGGATTTTGGTTGCTTTGGGACATTATAATGTAGCATGCGCTTCCCCCAGTTGTGTTTAACCGTCATGCATTCAGAATCTCTAGATTTTTTTCACATTCCAAGTTTGATAGGACCTGAATAATTGTTATTTTATAAAAAATGTAAAACTTATTTTTCAAATAAAACCATATTGTATCTGATTAGCACATATAGATTATAGAACATATAATTATCAGTATTAACCCCAATGGCATGAATGGAATTTAATTAAATTTCTTTGAATTTATAACTCATGCTTAAAAACGGTCTAAATTTATGGAACTTACAGATATATTTCTAACATAATATGATTAAAAAAACGTAACTATTATACTGAAAAGCTTTCAAACAAAATGAATTAATTTTACTTGCATTTTTTTTTTTAGAAATGTTTATATATCTCTTCTGGGTCAAAATTGAGCTAAATGCATTATGAGGGTTAAATATTTAAATCTTAAAAAAAAAAAAAATGAATTGCCCTAAAATAGATTCATTTTCTTTAATAAAAATTTAATTAATAGCTGTTTTCTTTTAATTTTGGGGTTGTTTCCCTGAGATTCTCTCAAAAGCACATTGGCAATGTTGTGACAGGACAGTATTTAAAAAGAAACCGTGAGTGTTTTGGTATCTGTAGGAACAGATGGATCAATGCAGCTAATGTTCCTCAGCTCTCACTGCAGACAGAAGAGAACATCCAGTCAAAGATTTGTTTGATTCTGGGACATCAAATCAAAGCCACATATATATTTGACTCTGCGGAACAAGAGCTGAACGACTGACATGATGGGGATGTGACATGTGTAGTGAGATGTTTACAGATGTTTAGTGCCATCAGTCTGATGTTTGTAGATTAACCATCAACAGATGACAGTCTACTGAACATTCAAGTTCAAAGTTCAAGTATGCTTTATTGTCAATTCTTCCACATGTACAGTACATACATACAGAGAATCGAAATTGCGTTACTCTAGACCCCCGGTGCACACAGATAACATTAACATTAAAGCCTAAAAATCTAGATCAATATATAAAATGTAGATACAACTATACAATAAGGGAATGTTTAAAAAAGACATATAATAAAATTAAAAATAAAGTTAAATAAAGCAGCGCAAGGCAAAAGGCAGATAGAGTTCAAATCAATGAAGTGAACAACAGTGCAGATAAAAGGTTTTTTAGTGCAAAAACAAAAGCTTATTAAGTCTGATTAAAGTGATAAAGGGCTCAAGAGCAGTTAATTTATTTAACTGACTGATGAGGTAGTGGAATGATGTCAGTTCCATGGAGAATGAGGTAGTGATCAGACCAATGCTGCACAAAGTGACCGGTGCATGTCATCGTATATTAGAGGGGGGGGGGCTGGGGGGGTTCATAGTTCAGTGGTGCCTGGGGCAGAAGAGTGAGTTCAGCTTCCTGAGAGCCTGGTGGATGAAGCTGTCCTTCAGTCTGCTGGTCCTGGCCTGCAGACTCCGCAGTCTCCTCCCTGATGGCAGCAGACTGAAGAAACTGTGTGACAGGTGGGTGGGATCACCGGCGATGCAGAGGGCTTTACGGGTGAAACGTGTTCCGTAAAATGTGCTTGAGGGAGGGGAGAGAGACACCAATGATCTTCTCAGCTGCTCTCACTATGCGTTGCAGAGTCTTTCAGCAGGACGCGTTGCAGGCGCCATACCACACAGTGATGCAGCTTGACAACATCTGGATGAGATGAGACAATTTTAACCTCAAAGGAATCTGCAAAAAAGTTTTATATTTAAATAAATGTATAAATATATAAATATCCCAGGGAACACATGTTAGAAGAAAATTGTTATGCTGAATGCAATGTAAGTCGTTTTGAATAAAAGTGTCTGCAAAATGCATACATTTAATTTTATATATATATATATATATATACTGTTAATTCTGTTCATTAGATGTTTCAATCTGGCTCTGCACCCTTTTAAGAGTCTCAGGTGATATTTTTACAGAAACTGATTCTTTGAAATCCATGGCTTTAGTTTTATTAGATCTGAGTGCTGCCTTTGATTTAGTTGACCATGAGGTCCTGTTGACTCACCTGTGGACCAGAGATATCTGTGGACCTTTGTTTTTTACAGTGGTTCTGTTCTTATCTAACCAACAAATGTTTTGGCATTCGAATTGGTCATCAGAGCTCCTCTAGTATAGCTCTTAATTGTGGAGTTCCACAGGGATCAATCCTTGGCCCGGTTTTGTTCACCCTGTATATGATACCTCTGTCTTTCATTTTTAGCAAATATAAAGTATCCTTTCATCTATATGCTGATGAAACTCACATCTATTTTCCTTTAAGCATAAGAAAAAAATGGCTTACAACCATTGTTGGTCTGTTTAAAAGAACATAAAGCTTTGGCTCAAGTCATTTTCTAAATTTATAAGAAAATAAAACTGAAATAATTCAGAAATAATGTTAACTGTGGCTCTCTGGCCCCATATGTAACTCAGTGTGCTAGAAATCTGGGCGTTCTGTTTGATCATAACTTAAACTTAGAATAACAGATCAGTGCTGTTGAAAAATCATGCTTTTTTCATCTCTGTCAACTCATTGTATTGTTTTCATGTTTTTTAGTGAGCTTGTTAGCAGTTTGAGTGCTGACCACTGGAGGGAAGCACAAACCTCTAAATCGACTCAGAAACATTTATGTTAAACATGATTGATTTTTTTTTTTAGATCAGGGCCGTTACTGGTATTTGTGTGTTTTAAAGTATTTCATGCTTAAACGTCGGGCCTGTTGTTTTCCTAGCTTTGACCTCATGACACCTGTGAGATCTCAGCACATCCATAGCAGCACAACGGAAACTTAAAAAAAAAGATCCTGACCCCCACGTCCTCTTGACCTTTGACCCTACCTTCTAAGTTCACTGACAGTGACCCCACACCCGTGTCTCATATTCATAAGCTGAATGAATCTGTGAAGCACAAGAGCATTGTGTTTTTCTGTTTCTCCCTGGAGTCATCATTTGAAGGCCTGAATGTGTTCACTGTGTAATTCACTGATGGCTGCTGTCTGTATTTGTTTTTCCAGTAACTTCTGGGAAGCTTGTTTTCACAACAGGATTTAAAAAATAAATAAATAATTATCTCAGTTTGGACTATTTTACCACAATTCTGAGAAGAAGAAAAAAAACATAGAATTGCGATATATAATCTCAGAATTACTTTATATCTCGCAATTCTGACGATATATCTCACAATTCTGACTTTATATCTTGCAATTCTGACTTTATATCTTGCAATTCTGACATTATATTACACAATTCTGACGATATATCTCACAATTCTGACTTTATATCTTGCAATTCTGACATTATATTACACAGTTCTGACGATATATCTCACAATTTTGACTTTATATCTTGCAATTCTGATGTTATTTTTCGCAATTCTGATTTAATCTTTTGCAATTTTGACATTTTATCTCACAATTCTGGCTTTATATTTCGCAATTCTGACGTTATTTTTTGCAATTCTGATGTTATTTTTCGCAAATCTGACATTATATCTCACAATGCTGACATTTTTTTTCACAATACTGACTTTGTATTCTACAATTCTGACTTTATTTTTCACAATTCTGACGTTATATTTCGCAATTCAGACGTTGCATTTCGCAATACTGACTTTATATTTCGCAATACTGAGTTTATATTTCGCAATACTGAGTTTATATTTCGCAATACTGAGTTTATATTTCGCAATACTGACTTTATATTTCGCAATTATGAGTTTATATTTCGCAATTCAGACTTTATATTTCACAATACTGACTTTATATTTCGCAATTATGAGTTTATATTTCGCAATTCAGACTTTATATTTCACAATACTGACTTTATATTTCGCAATTAGGAGTTTATATTTCGCAATTATGAGTTTATATTTCGCAATACTGAGTTTATATTTCGCAATTATGAGTTTATATTTCACAATTATGAGTTTATATTTCGCAATTCAGACTTTATATTTCACAATACTGACTTTATATTTCGCAATTATGAGTTTATATTTCGCAATTCAGACTTTATATTTCACAATACTGACTTTATATTTCGCAATTATGAGTTTATATTTCGCAATTATGAGTTTATATTTCGCAATACTGAGTTTATATTTCGCAATTATGAGTTTATATTTCGCAATTCAGACTTCATATTTCACAATACTGACTTTATAATTCGCAATTATGAGTTTATATTTCGCAATACTGAGTTTATATTTCACAATTATGACTTTATATTTCGCAATACTGAGTTTATATTTCGCAATTATGAGTTTATATTTCGCAAAACTGAGTTTATATTTCGCAATTATGAGTTTATATTTCACAATTATGAGTTTATATTTCACAATTATGAGTTTATATTTCGCAATTCAGACTTCATATTTCACAATACTGACTTTATAATTCGCAATTATGAGTTTATATTTCGCAATACTGAGTTTATATTTCACAATTATGACTTTATATTTCGCAATACTGAGTTTATATTTCGCAATTATGAGTTTATATTTCGCAAAACTGAGTTTATATTTCGCAATTATGAGTTTATATTTCACAATTATGAGTTTATATTTCACAATTATGAGTTTATATTTCGCAATTCAGACTTCATATTTCACAATACTGACTTTATAATTCGCAATTATGAGTTTATATTTCGCAATACTGAGTTTATATTTCACAATTGACTTTATATTTCGCAATTATGAGTTTATATTTCACAATTATGACTTTATATTTCGCAATACTGAGTTTATATTTCGCAATTATGAGTTTATATTTCGCAATTATGAGTTTATATTTCGCAAAACTGAGTTTATATTTCGCAATTATGAGTTTATATTTCGGAATTATGAGTTTATATTTCGCAATACTGAGTTTATATTTCACAATTGAGTTTATATTTCGCAATTATGAGTTTATATTTCGCAATTCTGAGTTTATTTTTCACAATTCTTACTTTAGCAGAGTTCATAACATAAAATTCTGACGTTTTTCCCAGAACTGCGAGATAAAAAGTCTTAATTTTGAAATAAACAAATCACAGTTATCTAATTATTTCTTTTATCCCGTGGCAGATACAAGCTTTGATATCTTTCAGACTGATGGAAAGAAAATATTTGTTTATTTTATTGTGCTTTTTCTATTTATAAGGACTGTAAGTTTTTTTTTTTTTTCTCAGAAATCTCCACTTACACTATAATGAAAGGAAACTAGAAAGATTCTTCGTCTTTTATTCTGTAGTTCGTCACATGAGCTCATTTATAATGTCTGGATAAAGTATATAAGAAAGGTCATACGGTCCAGATTACAATCAGTTAAATGTGGTGTTACGGTTCTCTGGGAAAACTCAGAATCATCTCTGAGCTGGAACGGCATCATAATTGAGCGAGCGATATATCTGTGCTCGTGGGAGAAAGATGGAAAAACTACTGACGTTCTGCTTTGTTGGATGATTGTTTTTCCCAGTCTGAAGAAACATTCATGTTTGCACAATCGATTTTTGAAAACTGAAGCATGTTTATAACTATGTGTAGCTGGAACATATCCGGGCCTGTTCATATCCTCTCTTTTCCACTGAAGTCTATTTCATAAACATAAACATTAGGTTAACAAACCTTACTTAAAGCCTTTATATATAATGCATTATAAAAATATTTTAATAAGTTAATTATATCTTGTAATACATCCTGTGAATAATTTTAACCACAGTTATAATGCGCATTATACTACTTAGTTGTTCAGTCACACCTTTGGAAAGTATAATGCTTTAAAACATGACAAACAAACCTTCACGTTATAATGCATTTACAAATATGTATGAAAAGATAAAATGCATTACAATGTACATTATGAATACTTTTATAATGCATTATACAGGAAAGGTTTTAAGCGTTATCAAAACTACTTGCTAATTTAAAATGCGGTTATACTTAAAATCTTTTAGCTCGAGTGAAACACATTATATAAAACTGTTACAAAAGACACATGATGAATTAAAAATGAAATAAAAAATTTAAAAACTTGTTTTTAAATCATCAGATTTTTTAAATTAATATCATTAGCACTCAATAAAATTACTAAACCTTTAACTAAAACTAAAATGAAAACAGAACATTTTAAAATTAAATCGTATAAATAAAAAACTATTAAATTATTCTAATATTTTAGTTATAAAAACAACACAGTTATAGTTTGCATTTACAAAATCAGTGAAGTGCAATGCAAAAATGCATTCTGTGAATGACCCTAAATAACTTTCATTATAACAAAATGCATTGCAACAAAAATCATCAAGCGAGCAAGAAAACCATTTATTTATTGGTATGTAAAAATATAGACAAAAAGAGTAAATTTTTTATCTTAGCAACCTTTAAAAAAGCACAACTGATTTGAGTTGTCTTAGAAGTGTGCTGTCTATGTAGGGTTTTACCAGAGTAAACTCTAGTTTCAGTTCTTCAGGATGAGGATGAGGGATCTGGTTGGGTTTTTGGCTGCATGTTTGCCTAACGTGTGTTTTGCAGTTTCCAGTTTTTCTTGTCAAAATCTAGTTTTTGCTTTTTGGACTTTCCTGTTGAGCCTCCAAGTTGAGTTCTCCAAGAGCTATTTTTCCCCTAGGTCTTCTCTTTTAGTTCCTTTTTAGTTTAAGTTTTTTTTTCACCTATTATCCATGAGTATCCTTCTAGTCATTTGCTAGATTCAAGTCTCTAGTCTAGTTTAGTTTGTTTCCCTCAGCATTTACCTGTAGGGCCTAACCTTTTATTTATTTGTGTTTTCCCCTAGTTTCTTGGTATTTATTTATTTATTTATTTACTTATTTACTTTTTCCCTGTTTTTGGGAAGGAATTTCTTGTTCCCTGTATTGTTTGTGTTGTCTAGTGTGCTGGTTGTTTTGTCCGGTCTTGTGTTGTCTCTATCTGTTGTGTTCTCCCCCTCCAGCCCTGCCTGGCCGTCTGTGGTTCCCTGACAACTGGTTCCCTCACCCTTGCAGCTGTATCGGTTCTGGCAAGTGATCTTCAAGCTGCAATTTCTCTGTTCCTTTGTGTCTCGCCTGGTCATCTACCTTCTGTCTGGTCTTGCAAACTCCCAGCAGCGGTCCTAGCTGCTGCCTCCCTATGCTGGTTCCAGTGGTCACCCTCAGCTATCCAGTCATTGCCCCAGTATCCCCTCCTGTTGGACTTTCACTGTTGTATGCCCTACCCTACTGTCTGGACCGTTCAAGCCACTCCCTCCTATTGTGCTCTGTCTATTTTTGTCAATAAACATCCCTTGTTCATTCTGCATCTGGGTCCTCTCCCTCAGTAACCCTGACAGAGTTTTTAGGTCCTATAATTAACACCTCTTTATTGAATTTAGCAGTAAGAAATTACACATCTTCCAGTTTTTTATATCGACTATGCACTCCATTAGTTTTTCGAAATTGGTTTGTTTCACCGGGCCGCGAAGAAATCAGAATGAGAGATTGTAGTGGATTGTAAGAAAGGGGCGGAGTTTAAACTCACTCTGTCATTCTGATGGATATTTTTATAAATAAAAGGGTTATATAAAGGTATGATAGTTCACAATAAAATAAATATAATTTTCAGTTTCATGCTGACTTTAACCCTCTTGCTGTGTTGTGAGGAGGTTCGTCCTCCTGAAAATGCTGGTTAATGTTCTGGCATTGGACTAAACCTGCCCTTTAGATTTTGAGTGAATGCTGCCAAAATCATCCAGTTCTTATACCCAGAAACAGATGTTTTAGTTCTTGTTTTCTCCACGGCAGCAGCTTCTTCTCTGGATTGTGTGTCGGAGGTTCTGCTGTGTTTGTGACGGTCGGAGACGTTCCGCTGGGAAAGATAAACGTGAATCAGACCGCAGCATGTGCTCGTGTGTTTACATCTCACTGCCTGGAAAAAACTCTCTCATCAAAACATCATTTCTGTGGCATATCTGTGATGCTAAAGATGAACAGAGGAACAAAAATGACCTTTAAACAGAAAGAACTCAGTGCTTAGAACAATGTGAGACTAGAGAGCATCACCTGATTGATTGACTGACTGACGTTTATTTATTTTATTTCAAGAAGCATTTCTTTGGTTTTAATTTCAGTTTTTAACATAGTTTTAATTTTAAGGTATTTTTATTGTTTATTAATTATTTTAGTTTTAGTCATTTTAGTACATCAAAACTGAATGAAAACAAACTAGCTGGCATGTTTGAGAAATCTCATGTTTAACTGTATTGAAGCGATTATCTTCACAGGCTCTTCTCCAGCACAGGAAGTGAAGTCGCTGGCCGTCTGAGGTTTATCTGACCTGGTTTCCTGTGAGTCATGCAGGGATTCACTTAAGGCTTTGGATCAAACGCCCCCAGAACTGAAGATCCGATGTTCTCCAGCCAAAAACACCAGCCTGCTCGCCTCGGTGAGATAACAGGCTTCCTCCAGAGATCTTGTGGTCTGTAGAAGTGATTGGGGTCCTTCAGTGTGTTTTTCTGGACCAGCAGATGAAAATCAGCACACGATCTGAGGAATCAGTCCATCAACCCTCACACAAGTTTCTTACTCTAGTAAACTAATATGCAGATGAATGTAGTGAATGCAGTTTTCGTCTCTTCCCAACATTCACGACACAAAGCGTCTCTTCATGACACAGCTCTGAGTCTCTCCAGGATTGAGCTATGAGAGAAATGCCACGTGTTTGGTCCATCAGAGCTGGTCAACAGCTCAGTCCAGCACTTCTTTGTCATTCTGATGAG
>NC_081786.1:360000-435000 GCF_963082965.1 Carassius carassius | reverse complement strand
GATTATGTCCTTTATGAACTCTATGTGGATTCCTTTATTTTTCACTGGAAATGGATTCTGGAGTGAAGTTTGCTGAATGAAGGATCAGCACATCAGAGCAGAATGAGTGTTTGTGTTTGAAGCAGCAGCCTCATATCACAGACGATAAACACCATGGCAATATCAGGAAACACAGACCAACAAACCAAAATACCCTCTATTAAACTCATTAACTAAACGAGCTCTTGTAGCCCGACCAGACGGATCAACTCTGTGTAGTTAGACATGATAGTTATGTGCTTTAAAGGTAAAGCCACGCTTGAAAACAGATTAATGTGCAGGAGTTCATTCATGTGCAGATTCTGGTCAAACATCTTTAATGTTTCTGAAAGAAATCTCTTCTGTTCACCGGAGGTGCATTTATGTTTTATCAAAAATATCGTAAAAATAGTGAAATATTATTCTAATGTAAAACATCTGTTTTCTGTGTGAATCTGTGTTAAAGTGTAATGTATTTCTGTGATGCTCCGCTGTATTTTCAGCATCATTCCTCCAGTCTTCAGTGTCACATGATCTTCAGAAATCATGAAAAGATGATGATTTACTGCTCAAGAAACATTTCTGATTATTATCAGTGTTGAACACAGTTGTGCCGCTCAATATTTCTGTGGAAACTGTGATGCGTTTTATTTTTCAGGATTCACAGATGAATAGAAAGTTTAAAAGAACAGCATTTATTTGAAATTGAAATATTTTGTTACATTATAAATATCTTTACTGTCATGTTTCATTAATTTAGTGCATCCTTGATGAACAAAAGTATGATTTTAATGTGTATCATGGTTTCCACAAAAATATTAAACAAATATTTAACAGCTACACAATTCAGAAAATATTAGTTTTTATAAAGCTTTAATAAATTATATTTAATAATATTAAAATATGAAGTGTTTATTTTAATTTCTTAAATTTTAGATAAATTTTAGATAGTTTTAGATAGAAAAATTTCCTTTTTTTTTTTTACTATTTTTATCTATCATTTATATTTAGTTTTAGCTTTATTTATAATTACCAAAAGCTATTTTAATAGCGTTAAGGATTCAATTATTATCAAGACTGGACTCCAATAATTGTGGGATGAACCAAAATCATTCACTTTAAATCTTTCTCCATCTGCTTAGGCTTTGAGTTCAGCTGGAAAAGGGACATTATTCCATTTATACTGTCAAATAAAAGTTGTAACCTGAACATCGGCAGAATTTATAAGCGTTTGCAGCTTTATTCAGAATTTACAACACCGCTGGGGTCAGACACATTCACGTTCAGCCCATGCAGCCAAAAAGACTGAGAAATACTCAGAATCCCCTCTAGATATTTAGTTTTGTGCATCAGATGAATCATGCCGTGTGTATTTAGTAGATTGAGATGCTAATTTGCTGAATGCACGAACCGATAAAATGCACAACTGGAAATCTGGCAAATGCATGCATACATTTTATTTCAGTTTATAGCTTCTACCGTTCATTCTGTTTTTGATATTCATTAATGCATCAGTCGCTATTGCTCATGTGATCTAACAAACAATCACAGCTGGTGATGACAGGAGATTTGTGTTTTACATGACTTTTACTCTTTTATGAAGATCCTCGATCCAAATGATCCAAATGCAGTGATGTAGTCTGAAACATTATGACAATTAAACAAACGCTTGCCGAGATGAAAAGTGTTACACGAGCCCAGTCAGACACAATGATACACAATGATAACAAAGATTCAATCACTTCACACACTTAATCTGGGAAAGTATTTGGGAAATCATGGACTGCGATTCTGAGCCACACAAATCTATTTACTGTACATTCAATCAACAAACACAAGAGCAGATTTCCACATCCCACGTTCTCCGCTGGTCATATCGGAGCTCTTCAGATGATTTTTCCGAGAGAACGAACTGAAAACAAGTGAGCAGAGAACATCTGTTTTCCATCAGGTCCTCCTGACATGAGCCGCCCACTGGCTTCAGTTCACTTTCAGTCTTACGATAAACCGGTCGTATCAGTGGATCGCTCGCCAGCGTTTGCTGAGGCCATGGCTCGTTAACGATAAATCATGGAGCTATTAATAATCAGAGTGCTGGAGACAGTGACTGGATTTACCCTGGTAAACGTTCCTCAGCAAACATATGCTAATCATGAGCAGTTATTGTGCAAATGAGTTGAGCTCAGGACATAATTAATGTTCCATCTGCAGTGGGTCATGCCCCCAACATATCTTAATATAATAGATCAAAGTCATTTTTGTAATTATATATATACAGTATATGTGTGTGTGTGTGTGTGTGTGTGTGAGAGAGATAGAGCAATTTGTGTGTTTGTGTGTGTGTGAAAAAGTTAAAAAAAATTATATTATTTTCTTTTATCGCAATATCTAAAGCTTCATATTTTCAACTCTTTAATGTAATACATTAAAATTGTATTAAAGGGGTCATATGATGCTTTTCCCCTCCTTCTGACAAGTGCAGTCTGCTCTGATTGGCCAGCTGACCCGGTGCATTGTGATTGGCCGAAAACTGCAAGCACTCGTAGGATATGCAACGCCCCTTTCCATGCAAGCATCATCTTTAAAAACAAATGTAAAGACAGTTAATAATGTCTTTAGTTTTCCCATCAGTTCAAGCTGAAACAGGAACAGAGTCGTGAATGGTTAAGACAACTGACTCCTGTGTGACCCTCCCTCTCTCTCTCACACACACACACACACACACACACACACACACACATGATGCGCAAAACTCTGTATTTGATCAGTCAATAGCAAACACTTTAATAACACACTTCCAGTAGCTGATTCAGAAGCACCAGATTGTCGTAGTAAACTCAGATTGACCTCCTCTTCTCGGTTCATGAAAAGTCGTCCTGTTGTAAGTAATCTTAAAGATTCCTAACTGCATCTACTTTCAGAAGAACAAAAAAAGTGCTTTTCTTTCTCCTAGAGACACACACATCTCCCTGACATGACTGCTTCAACACTAACTGTGTTACTGAAACCACAACGCTTTCTTTGAGTCAACATTTGGGCAACATTACGCTAATCTTCCCACATAGTGATGTAGACATGGGGGCGTGTTTAAACGAGGTGTTTTAGGGGGGCGTGGCCCTTAATTTTGTTAAAGAATATCTGTTTGGCTTTGAGACTTTAGTCTTTGTAACTTCACAGATCTTCTTTATGCTCCAAGAGCTTGTAACACTCCAAAGAGAAAGAAAAAATTGAAATCACATCATATGAACCCTTTAAAATACATAAATGTATTTTATGTTTAAGGTGTATTCATTTTAGTACTTCAACCTGAAATTATTTATTTCAGTTAGCTGCCCAGGCAACATTTCTATTATTATAATTTTTTTCTAATATATATATATATATATATATATATATATTTCCATGTCTGGTAAATGAGGGAGGTTTAAATCAGAGGTTTTAAATCTAGAAGTGAAGTTTAAATCGTTTTATTGCTTCCAGATGTTTCTTCATGATGTTTTGTTCTTTAATCAAAATAGGTCACGTGACACATGTTCCTGATGACATCATCCATCATCCTGCAGAAAGGGACATTGTTTTGGAGGGAATTCTGGGATGTCTCTAAACATTCATCCAGTTTGATGCATTTGTTTTCGATCACTCTTTACTTGTGATCTGTGCACTTTTATTAAGTCTGTAAACAGTTATTGATAATAAAGTACCTGAGCAGAGCAGATTTCTGAAGTCTTTTTACCTCGGTTGACCCCATTCACATCTCCTGCCTGCCAGAGAGTTTATTTCACTCCAGTTACAGTGAAATATCACATTTGGAGTTCATGTTTGTTCTTCAAACTTTATATTCCCGGTGATGCTGGAGAACATCGATCAGCTGCAGGTCAGGATCCAGAGAAGGTCAGTCGGTAGATATCTCACATGTGAAATATTGTTTTCACTCTCAGCGTTTCCATTAGAAGCCAGCTCAGCGCAACAGCGAACAAACCAAAATGCCATTTCCATTCATTCCTGATGAAGTTCGTATCAAGTTGTATCTTGATTTAAGAGTGTTTAGATATCTGTACTGAAAAACAAGACAAAAATTTTGAGGAAGAACATCATTTTTTCGCACTGAACGGCCTCCAGATCTGCTGGAATCATGCTTGTACTTCTCTACCAGATTAATGTACAAACGAACACCTTTGCACTTAAGTCGAATCTGTTTTCATTATTGATCAGCTTTAACTATCTACTGGAACTGGAACTGTTTCCTCAGATGTACAATATCAGTCGACTCCATTCAGAAACAAACACAACAAACGGGGATCTAACGAGACAGCAGCTCGGGATTGGCTTTGATTTTCATATTGCTCAAACTCTGACAGATTTCCACTTCAAATAGACAAGCAACAAGCGTGTTTGATTGTGATGCAGGCAGTGAGTTTCAGATCCGTCCGAACGCACCATCAGTAAACGATTGAACAGAAGGAAGCTGCATAATGGCCTGGCTCTGAGGAATGAGGAATGAACACATGCAGGAATGATTAAACAGCGCAGGGGGCCTCGACACACACACACACACACACACACACACACACACACACACACACACACACACACACAACGATGCCACTGGAATCCTCTTGCCTATAGAGCGGAGGCCTGCGGTCAAACATACAGGCTTGAGCTGATGTGAAAAGCGTATGTAACGCGTGCTGATGACAGATGAAATATGGAGCCTGGTAAACACATCATGAATCCAGATCACAGGGAGCGTTATGAACAAGCTATGAACGGCAAAACCTGTCATAAGATTCATACATCATCTGAAGCTGAATAAATGATCTCTCCATTGATGTGTGGTTTGTTCGGAGGACAATATTTGTCTGAGATACAACTATTAGAAAATCTGGAATCTGAGGGAGCAAAAAAATCTAAATATTGAGAAAATCATCTTTAAAGTTGTTCAGATGAAGCTCTTAGCAATGCATATTACTAATCAAACATTAAGTTTTGATATATTTACGGTAGGAGATTTACTAAATACCTTCATGAACATGATCTTTACTTAATATCCTAATGATTTTTGGCATCAAAGAGAAATGTATAATTGTGTCTCATACAATGTATTGTTGTGTATTTCTCCAAATATACGTCTGTGACACTGATGACTGCTTCTGTGCTGCAGGGACACTGATGAACAAACACTAGTACTTGCTTATTCTTAAACTCTTGTTTTTCAGTAAACAGATATTTTAAATCATAATCTTTTTTTCTGTATTTCTCATCAGATAAAAGCAGCCTTGGTGAGCAGAAGAGACTCATTCAGAAACATTAAACAATCGTTCTGATCCCAGACTTTTGAAGATTACATGTCCCAGCGGTGATGATCTTTATCACATCTGCCATCATTTTTAACCTCCGGTTACAGACAGTGTGTGTTAAAGAAAAACACTTGAGATCAAAACAGATGTGCTTTACTCTTCTATTTAACCTCTATCATTATGAGATTATTGATTATTTGAGGTCTTCTAGGTGAATCTCCATTATCTCCGACGGTTCAAGAGCTTCTGGTTTGTACAGAACATGGAAATCTGCAGCACACGGAGCCAGTGGAAAAACTGAATCTCAGAGATAACGGCTGAGGTCAGACGAATGTGAGGTAATGACAGAGAGCAGAAAAACATCCATCCGCAGAGAGCCATCACAAATACTTGATTCTGAATAATGTATGTGACATCACCAGAGAACTGACCGCTTCACCTGATGGATGATAAAAACAGCCCTAGATCTGCTGGAGAAACTAGTTTCACTCAGAAATTGTCATAATTTGAGCATTTAATTTATCAAGAAGAATAAGAAAAAAACATTGCACAACCCTGATATCTTCTTTGAAGGATGCAGATCTAGTTTCCATCACCGCAGTGATTGGATCTTTAAAAACACAAGCAGAAACACATTGTGTTGCAGCAAAATCTATAAAAATATACAAATAACTTAATGTGAGTCAAGCGTTACTTTAGTATCATTTCAAAACTATTATAGATTTTAATTTTTTATAAATATTTTCCATTTTAATTTGAGTTCGTTTTAGCATTTTTGTGTATTTTCATCATTTTTATTAGTTATTGCTTTTTAAAATAATTTATTTAACAGCAATACAATTTTCAAGGGGTTGTTAAATATGAAATGGTTTTAAGAGGTTGGGGTTTAAAAGACTGTAGTTAATATACAGCAATATTGTTAATTAGATATGAATCGCACATGAACCAAGAGCTGCATTAAAGCTGAAATACATTGTATGTTTTTATATAAGTTATATAAATGTCAGGGCAAAACAATCTTAAAGTAATCTTTGTCATGAATATTGGATATACAGTTGAGAGAAAATCCTTCTTGGAACATCCTTATGATGATATTTTTTGTTAAGAAATGTTTTGTAACCTTTAAATAACATTATTTACATTCTTAGAATATAAAAACTAAACATTTGAATAACAATATTGTTTGGGTGGAAATATGAATGTTGAAAAGAAAATGTAATAAGAACTAGACTGTGCAACTTTTTTCATAAACGTTAAAACAATGTTCCCACAACGTTTTATAACCTAAATTTGAGGAACGGAATGAACAGTGAGTCGATCTGAATAATGTCTCTTGTCTTCTGTAGAGCTGCTTTACAGCTGAATTGAGTTTTTTCCTAACTGATGAATTTCACAAGATCACAATGTTGTCCTGTTTATTTCTGCAGAAATAATCTGAATTCTGTAACACAAACCCCAAACCGCTGTCAGCGGGCATCAGAGATGGAGGTTGTAGTCCAGTTTTCCATGTTGAGGGAAACGTGAGGAACATCTGCTTTAAGGATCTGAGCATCTCGTGTGTTTTCCCTGCTCAGACGGTGAATATGAGTGTGAGCACGAGTCGTTTGCAGACGTTCTGCTGAATCCGACTTATTCACAATCCATTGTTTGTTTCATCATGTTTCTCTGCTTCTAATCGGTTTTGCTCTCGTTCCATGAGCGTTTGCATGTGAGGATTTTCTCTTGCTCTAGTGGAATATATATATATATATATATATATGCATTGAAATACATTTATTTAATGTTAAGTATACTACAATAACCAACAAGACATAATATCAATAGATAGCAATATAGTATACTACAGTAGAAAACAAGACATAATATCTTAAGTAATTTTACTTGTCAAGTAAATGCATCTTGATTCGAGAATGTTTAGATCTAGAAAAAAAGACAGAAATACTAAGAAAATCTATTTTTGCAGTGTTTCAGAATGTTTATGAAGACTGAAGTTATTATTTTTTTGTTTCCTGCAGAAATATCTAAAAGTTCTTAAATCAAGAAGGATTTTCTAGAGAAGAAAACAAGATTATTTTGCTTGTTTCAAGCAAAAACTCACTATACTTTGATTTGTTTTTCTGAAAACAAGACAACATTTTTTTTCTTCTCTAGAAGATCCTTCTTGATTTCAGAAGGTTTAGATATTTGGGCTGGAAACAAGGTAAACTATTTTTGCAGTGGTGTAAAACTAATAAGAATCACATCTCTTCTGTTGCACATTACTCTGTATCTGATGCAGTTTGATCTGTTGACTTATTTGTGTTTGAGCAACGCTCGAGCAGCAGAACCAAGCGTTTATGAACAGAAACACAGATGTGATGTGAAAGTCAAGCACATGAACACGCTTCAGCTGTGAGTTCATACAGTAGTCTGTTTCTCTCTCTCTCTCTCAGCTCTCGGCTGAAATATGATCGTCTCAGGAGAGACTCATAAATTCCTCTGCTGAACAAACGGAGGTTAAAGTCAGAAGCTCAGCAGGAGGAAGAGCTTTCCTGTTCTGACGTTTCTTCAAGAATATAGAGATCGAACAAAGATGTGTATGTCGAAGAATGAAAGCTAGAATACTATTATAGATGAATTTGAATGTTTGAAGAAATATTTTAATTGTCATTTAATTGTATAGGTATTTTTACAATGCATATTTTTTCAAAGTAGCTTTACGGAAAAAAGACAAAAATTCTCAAGCGTTTGAACACTTTGAAAACAAGTTTAATTCTTTGTGATGTTTCTGGATTCTTCATGTTGGTTCTGCTTTATAAACAAGTTAAAAACATGACTAGAGGTCCTTTCTAGGTGCTGATCCACCATCTGGTCTGGATACGTACTGGATCCGGGTGACTGCAGTGACCCTCTGATCTGGATACAGACTGGATCTGGTGGCTACGGTGACCTCGGAACAAGAGAGAAACAGACAAATATTAGCGTAGATGCCATTCTTCTAATGATGTAGCAAGTACATAGGGTGTTATGGGAAGTGTTCCCGTTTCCGGTTTACCTAATTAATGCAGCCTAAAAATCCTTTAACGGATTTGGATATTAAAAGCATATTAGTCTGTTATGTGTAAACCAGGTTAAAGAGATGGGTCTTTAATCTAGATTTAAACTGCAAGAGTGTGTCTGCCTCCCGAACAATGTTAGGTAGGTTATTCCAGAGTTTAGGCGCCAAATAGGAAAAGGATCTGCCACCTGCAGTTGATTTTGATATTCTAGGTATTATCAAATTGCCTGAGTTTTGAGAACGTAGCGGACGTAGAGGATTATAATGTAAAAGGAGCTCATTCAAATACTGAGGTGCTAAACCATTCAGGGCTTTATAAGTAATAAGCAATATTTTAACAATGCTCATCCAACACTCTCCTCTTCTTCTTGTGATTGTGCAATAATGGGATTGTGTTGTAATGTAGGGTTTTCCTCTGATTTCTGGCTTTTTTGAGTCCATTTGTGACCCTGGAGCACAAAACCAGTCATAAGGGTAATTTTTTTAAAATTGAGATGTCTACATCATCTGAAGCTGAATAAATGATCTCTCCGTTGATGTGTGGTTTGTTCGGAGGACAATATTTGTCTGAGATACAACTATTTGAAAATCTGGAATCTGAGGGAGCAAAAAAATCTAAATATTGAGAAAATCATCTTTAAAGTTGTTCAGATGAAGTTCTTAGCAATGCATATTACTAATCAAATATTAAGTTTTGATATATTTATGATAGGAGATTTACTAAATATCTTCATGGAACATGATCTTTACTTAATATCCTAATGATTTTTGGCATTAAAGAAAAACGTAGAATTTTGACCTTGAGCCTTGTATTGTTGTCTATTTCTACAAATATACCTGTGATACCGATGACTGCTTCTGTGCTGCAGAGATTTGATCTCTGTCAGGTCAGTCATGTGATCTGGTGAATGTATATCCCAGTCAATCCCAGCAGGAGCGAGCGGCTCTATATCACGGCTCATTCTGGCACGAGAGGAACACAAGCAGATCTGATTCTGCAGCATGACTGAGTTGTGCTAAACACTCACATCGTCACGGCAGATCAGCGCCTTCATCTATCATCTCAGCTTCCTCTTCTAGCCATATAACAACATCTGTGTCTCTCTCTCTCTCTCTCTCTGCAGACCCAGTAGCAGTAAATGAACCTGGATCGGCTGTCTCACTGCTTCCTTCTGCACATTCTGTGACCTCCTTCATGTGCCGCGCATCAGGTTTGTTTCACGTCGCTCACAGTGTCTTCAACCCACATAATCCATTCAACAATCATTATTTTTTATATAAAACTAACTTTAATTATGTTTTAATTAAAACCATACTGTATCTGAACAGAAAATTCTCATTAATGAGTCAATGTGAATATATAGAGAGAGAGAGAGTTGTCAAAAGATTCATTGCGATTAATCACATCCAAAATAAAAGATGTTATTTACATATAATATGTGTGAATACTGTGTATATATGAATACACACTCATTCGGTATATATATTGAAAATATTTACAATTATTTAAATATATATATTTATATTTATATAATTTATATTGTAAATAAATATGTTAAATACAAATATATATTTTCTTAAATATATACATGAATGTGTATGTATTTATATATAAATCATAAATATACACAATACACACATATTATGTAAAAAAACTTTCATTTTGGATTCGATTAGTTATTTGACAACACTAATATATATATATTATTTTTAATATGTCTTTATATGAATTTAATTAAATTCCTTTGAATTTATAACTCATGCTTGCTCAAAATTGGTCCACCTACACAAAGCAACACAAATATTACTCAATTTTTTTTTAACAAAATTAATTAATTTTACTTGCATAAACTTTCACTTTCAGATGAAAGAGTGATTCATTTTTCAGACACTTAATTCATGTTCATCAACAAAATTCAGTCCAAAAGTGTATGAGATATTGGGAAACATATTTTACAAAAGTTTTTTTGACAGTAATAAAACTTCATAGATAATTTTACAATAAGTATTTTCACACCTAATGGAATTCCATAAATACCCAGGTCAAAATTACCCGAACACAAAATATTTAAAATAAAAGCCAAGTCAAGTCAAGTCACCTTTATTCATCTATCGCTTTTAACAAAACAGATTGTGTCAAAGCAGTTTTACAGTATTAAATAGGAAAATAGTGTGTCAATGCAAAATGACAATAGTAAATACTAAATTTTCAGTTAAGGTCAGTTCATCATTGAATTCAATGATGTCATTATACAGCTCAGTTTAGTTTAAATAGTATCTGTGCAATCAAGTCAATGATATCGCTGTAAATGAAGTGTCCCAAACTAAGCAAGCCAGAAGCAAAAACGGCAAGGAACCAAAACTCCATCATTGACAGAATGGAGAAAAAACCTTGGGAGAAACCAGGTCAGGCCAGTTCTCATTTTTTTCCAGAATTTAACAGTAAGAAATTACTCGTCATCCAGTTTTTTATAAACTATGCACTCTGTTAGTTTTTCAAATTGGTATGTTTTGCCAGCCACAAAGAAATATAGAGCTGAGTATCATCAGCATAACAGTGAAAGCTAACACCGTGCTTCCTGATGATATCTCCCAAGGGTAACATATAGCGTGAAGAGTAGCGGACCTAGTACTGAGCCTTGAGGTACTCAATACTGCCTTGTGTTTGATATGATACATCTTCGTTCACTGCAAAGATTTTATGGCGGTCATATAAGTACGATTTGAACCATGCCAACAAAGTTTGCAAGAGAATGTTGTGGTCAATAATGTCGTAGTGTTTTGAGGGTCTTAAGGCATTTGCAAACATTCATTCTCTCACATCAAACATCAAACATGAGTGATTGACTCTTGCATGAGCTCTACATGCATTACTTAATGCAGAGCCGGGTAGTAGCTGATTTGCAGTTCCTTCACAAACCCCAGTTTGGGAAATCTTGACATAATGTAATGTTAAATGCACTTTATATTGTTAATAAGAATTTATGGAATATATTTTCTTACTTGTATTTTTATATCAGTATGATGCAAGATAATACTATTTAAATAAATGTGAAAAATTAGACAGGTCAAAAGTAATTTAAAAGTAGTATGATTATATTATCTGAAATGTGTAATGTAATGGATTACATTATTGACTACAGGTTTTGTCTAGTAATTTGGAATCAGTAACAAATTACAATTTGCAAGTAATCTACTCAGCTTTGGTTATAAGCATAGTTTTGGCCAGTGTTTGCTGGAAACATTCATTTTTGTGTTACTGCTAATCTTCAGCAGTCTGAGGAGCAGATGGATTTGGAGCGTGACGTCGAGTGACGTGGCTAGTGTTCAAAGACATTCCTGACGCTCTTCTGATGAACGGCTTCCCTGGGGATCAGAGTAACCATAACACCCTCAGCCCGTTAAAACGCACGGATCTGTAGCTAAAGGGGTCTTTCCCGTCTCCCTCCTCTTATTGACTGCTTAAGTTGAGCGTTTGTCCTAAAACCAATGTTGAAGATGGAACATTCCTGAGATTTCTGCATGTTCCAGTAAAATCAGTCTGAGTGCTGGATGGAGCTTCATGTGTTTCCAATGATCCTATCCCTCTATTTTTAACAATGTGCTTGAGTCATCAGTTTTATTCCACTCTTCATGTCACGAAAATTCCACTCTTAATAAAGAACAAAAAATACATGTGGAAAACGAAATAGATGTTTGATTTAGAGAGATTCAAACGCCAAAGTTAATTATCATTACTCACTATTAAAATAAAAATAAAAAATACATTGATAGTGATATTTATATTCAAATGCCAAAGTTTATTATCATTAATTATTATTAGAATAATAAAAATACAAGTGGAATCTAAAATACATAGAGGATTTATTCTGAGATATTCAAATACCATGGACAGGATATGGACAGGATTTTTCAATATTAACTACAGATAACCTATTGTCATATTATTAACATCAACAATATGATAATGTATTGTAATGTCAAAGTAAGTTTATTTATATAGCACATTTAAAAACAGCTAGTGTATGCAAACGTGCTGTACATATACAAATGAAGTAAATATAGAGATTAAGAGAATAAAAAGAAATGACTCAAAACACAATCAATACAAAAACACATTAACAAACACAAACATACATTTCATCCAAATGCCAAGGAATACATATAAGTCTTCAGGCGGGATTTAAAAACAGGAAGGGAAGCCGCAGATCTAATGTCTAGAGGTAAGCTTTTCCAAAGTCTAGGACCAGCTACAGAGAAAGCCCGATTCCCCTTAAATTTCTAGCGAGACCGGGGTATATGCAAGAAGAGTTTATCAGAGGATCTGAAGGAGCGAGAGGATTGCTGATAGCTGAGAAGTTCGGACAAGTATGATGGGGCTAAATCATTTAGTGCTTAACACAAATATTGGAGGTAAACATTGCAAACAAGAACACAATGACTGGAAGCACTTATTCCCTCCTTTTATAGCAATCAGTCTGCACTTACAATCTGTTTAGTATGATAGTGATTTCACCCGACTAGTACTCATTCACACTTTCACATGTTTTAATTATAATTTTAACTGATCTTTTTTTTGCAGTGAACAAGTTTTTGTTTCACTATCGTCTCATTTTAGTCAAGTCAAGTCAAGTCACCTTTATTTATATAGCGATTTAAACAAAATACATTGCGTCAAAGCAACTGAACAACATTCATTAGGAAAACAGTGTCAATAATGCAAAATGATAGTTAAAGGCAGTTCATCATTGAATTCATTGATGTCATCTCTTTTCAGTTAAATAGTGTCTGTGCATTTATTTGCAATCAAGTCAATGATATCGCTGTAGATGAAGTGACGCCAACTAAGCAAGCCAGAGGTGACAGCGGCAAGGAACCGAAACTCCATCGGTGACAGAATGGAGAAAAAAACCTTGGGAGAAACCAGGCTCAGTTGGGGGGCCAGTTCTCCTCTGACCAGACGAAACCAGTAGTTCAATTCCAGGATGCAGCAAAGTCAGATTGTGCAGAAGAATCATCTGTTTCCTGTGGTCTTGTCCTGGTGCTCCTCTGAGACAAGGTCTTTACAGGGGATCTGTATCTGGGGCTCTAGTTGTCCTGGTCTCCGCTGTCTTTCAGGGATGTAGAGGTCCTTTCTAGGTGCTGATCCACCATCTGGTCTGGATACGTACTGGATCCGGGTGACTGCAGTGACCCTCTGATCTGGATACAGACTGGATCTGGTGGCTACGGTGACCTCGGAACAAGAGAGAAACAGACAAATATTAGCGTAGATGCCATTCTTCTAATGATGTAGCAAGTACATCGGGTGTTATGTGAAGTGTTTCCGGTTCCGGTTTACCTAATTAATGCAGCCTAAAAATCCTTTAACGGATTTGGATATTAAAAGCATATTAGTATGTTATGTGTAAACCAGGTTAAAGAGATGGGTCTTTAATCTAGATTTAAACTGCAAGAGTGTGTCTGCTTCCCGAACAATGTTAGGTAGGTTATTCCAGAGTTTAGGCGCCAAATAGGAAAAGGATCTGCCGCCCGCAGTTGATTTTGATATTTTAGGTATTATCAAATTGCCTGAGTTTTGAGAACGTAGCGGACGTAGAGGATTATAATGTAAAAGCAGCTCATTCAAATACTGAGGTGCTAAACCATTCAGGGCTTTATAAGTAATAAGCAATATTTTAAAATCTATACAATGTTTGATAGAGAGCCAGTGCAGTGTTGACAGGACCGGGCTAATATGGTCATACTTCCTGGTTCTAGTAAGAACTCTTGCTGCTGCATTTTGGACTAGCTGTAGTTTGTTTACTAAGCGTGCAGAACATCCACCCAATAAAGCATACAATAATCTAACCTTGAGGTCATAAATGCATGGATTAACATTTCTGCATTTGACATTGAGAGCATAGGCCGTAATTTAGATATATTTTTGAGATGGAAAAATGCAGTTTTACAAATGCTAGAAACGTGACTTTCTAAGGAAAGATTGCGATCAAATAGCACACCTAGGTTCCTTACTGATGATGAAGAATTGACAGAGCAACCATCAAGTCTTAGACAGTGTTCTAGGTTATTACAAGCGGAGTTTTTAGGTCCTATAATTAACACCTCTGTTTTTTCAGAATTTAGCAGTAAGAAATTACTCGTCATCCAGTTTTTTATATCGACTATGCATTCCATTAGTTTTTGAAATTGGTGTGTTTCACCGGGCCGTGAAGAAATATAGAGCTGAGTATCATCAGCATAACAGTGAAAGCTAACACCATGTTTCCTGATGATATCTCCCAAGGGTAACATATAAAGCGTGAAGAGTAGCGGCCCTAGTACTGAGCCTTGAGGTACTCCATACAGTACTTGTGATCGATATGATACATCTTCATTCACTGCTACGAACTGATGGCGGTCATATAAGTACAATTTAAACCATGCTAATGCACTTCCACTGATGCCAACAAAGTGTTTAAGTCTATGCAAAAGAATGTTGTGGTCAATTGTGTCAAACGCAGCACTAAGATCCAATAAAACTAATAGAGAGATACACCCACGATCAGATAATAAGAATAGATCATTTGTAACTCTAAGGAGAGCAGTCTCAGTACTATGATACGGTCGAAATCCTGACTGGAAATCCTCACATATACCATTTTTCTCTAAGAAGGAATATAATTGTGAGGATACCACCTTTTCTAGTATCTTGGACAGATAATTAACTAGTTCTTTATAGAAGCCATTACTCACCGTGCTTGATGAAATATTCTTACTGCGGTTGTGTGATGAACTTGTGAAAAACTGGAGCGAGAGAGAGGAGAGGAGAAAAGAAAACAGCGATAGGTTCGAATGAAAATGCTAATGACAAGCTAACGAGTGCTAACGCTTTGCAGGTGTACTGCACTCACGGATATAAAATAAAAGTGAACGATCAAAATTAATCCGATAAGATTGATCGATAATATCAGATATATGGTGTGAATTAAGTTATATTTTATCACTTTAAAAAACAGAGAGTGACAGTGAGATTAACCTCCTTAACAGAAGAAAATTAACCCTGGTTGATTGAGACAGGATTCCAGGAAAAAGGTTTGGGATCTCCATATCCTTGAGGTGGCAAATGTGGTCCACACCTCCCAGTAAGTCTGTGATATCAAGTGAACCAACTTCTCCCAGACACAGGTTCACCGAGTCCAGCAAAGTGAACTTGCCAAAACCAAGCCCCTGCACTGCCTCAAGGAGGACTTATTCACAAACCCAAAGGGGAGATGGTTTTGGCAGCAATCTAACATCCTTCCTGCCTGGGATGTGTTCTCTGAGGCCTATTCCTGCCAGTTTGGACCTGGGAACAGGACCAATCCCATGTAATGCAGTAAGTTAGGTTCTCTGGTTGGTTCAATCGGTCAAGTGAGAAGGACAAAACCCAAACCCAGCTGCTTCAATTAAAAGTTCTCTGTGAAATACTAGAGAGGGAAATGCCTTATAAACTGGGGCAGGCAAAAAAAGCGTGGGCTAAAGCCAACAGGGACAGAACCCTGACAGGTTGTTGGTCAGTGACATTATTGAAATGTGTTTCCTGTCGGGATGTGTTGTTGTAAGGTATTGTGAATGCTGAACAGCACCTAAAGAATGATGAAGACACTCAACAAGGATAAGCATTCGATCACATGGAATTGATGTTGATAGTGTTGAAATTATGCAGCCAAGTGATGATATTTCAGATCATTATTTTTTTTTAACAATATATTTATTAAATTTTCAGTTTACATATCACATCAGATTACATAATGAATAACAATCATGTAAAACATAGCAAACATTTTTCACCCTATTATCCCTCCCACTACCCTTCCCCAGAAAAAAAAAAAAAAAAAAACGCACAAAAAAAAAAAAAAGGGTTGTGTTTCTTATAAAGATACATAAATCAGGTAAGGAGAGTTTAACAATTCTACTCAGAAGATCATGATGCTACTCTATTCCCTGAGAGCTTGTTCTTGTTGTAGCAGGTTACCAACATTGACATTGTGTCTTAAGAAGTTAGTGAAAGGTCTCCAGACATCTTCAAAAGTATTTTGTTTATTTTTGACAATGTACGTTATCTTTTCCATTGACATATTTGATGCCATTTCTTTAACCCACATCCCAATTCTTGGCCCATTGATATTTTTCCAATTCAGAGCAATTGTACGTTTAGCTTGTAAAATACACATATCTATGAATCTGACCTCTCTGCTCTGTACGGGAGGGCTGGTAGGATATATACCTAGGATAAAAAGCTTAGGATCCAGTGGTAGTTTCTTTGATAATATTTGGTCAATCATATCAATAATCTCCTGCCAAAAGAGTTTCACTTTTATACATTCCCATATACAGTGGTACAAAGTACCTCTTGCCTCGTTACACTTTATACAGGTATCAGGAATATTATCGTTAAACTTGTGCAACTTGGCAGGAGTTATGTATGTACGCATCAGCCATTTGTACTGTATGAGTTTCAAGCTAGTATTGACTGTCTGCACCTGAGCTTTCTTACATGCCTCATTCCAATCTTCTAGGGATATTTCGTCATCTATATCTTCTTTCCATAATCTTAATCTTGATTCTGAGGATTCGTCAGACCCAGACACAAACAAGTCATACAGAGATGAGATTGAACCTTTATCATAACAATGTCCTATAATTGCTGCATCTAGTGGGGAAATGTCCGGTATGTCTAATGAACCCCAAATAGGGCTGAAACGTGACAAGGGGGAATTCAAATTCAAATATTTACATGAATTAAACCAAATATTGATCATGTTCAATACAATAGGATTATCTGTGTTTTTTCTTAGGTATTTGTGGTCTGCTGAGTACAGGTATAGGTGCAGTGGTATTTTTGGAGTAATTGAACAAGCTTCCAAATCCATCCAAGCAGGAGGGCTTTCAGATGAAAAATAAAACATAATTGTACGCAGCTGAGCTGCCCAGTAATACCATTGAATGTTTGGACATCCAAGGCCTCCTCGGTCAAATGGTAGGTATAATAAGGATAGACGTAGTCTGGGACGTTTATTTTGCCAAATAAAGTTGGTAAACAATTTCTTAATTCTACTAAACAAAGATGAGGGAGGGGATAGGGGAATATTCTGGAACAAAAAGAGAAATTTAGGGAGTATATTCATTTTTAGAATATTTATCCTGCCAATCATTGAGATGGGTAAAGATGTTCAACGTTCTATTGATGAGGTAGTATCTTCCAGAATTGGGTCATAATTTATCTGGGCAATCTTATTCACCTTGGGGACAATTTTTATGCCCAGATATGTAAATTTATCTGTTGAGGTAAAGGTAGACGCATAACTCGGGCAATTTTCCCTCTCTAATTCGTTAAGTAAAATTATGGATGATTTTGAGTGATTAACTTTATATCCAGATATTTTTCCAAAAGTTTCAATGAGACCTAGGAGTGCAGGGACAGATCTGCTCAGGTTTTTCAGAAACAAAATGACGTCATCTGCAAATAGTGCTATTTTATGTTCCAGGTGACTTTCTCGGATTCCATAAATGCTACTATGCATTCTCACCCCTATGGCAAAAGGTTCTATTGCAAGGATAAATAATAAAGGTGATAGAGGACTTCCTTGCGGGCAACCTCTAGAGATGTTAAAAGGTTTAGAGACCACATTATTGGTCAAAACTTCTGCGGTAAGCTCAGTACAAAGCATTCTAACCCAATTACAAAATGTATTCCCAAAGCCAAAGCGAGTGAGCACCTCAAATAAGAAGTGCCATTCTATGCGGTCAAAGGCCTTCTCTGCATCAAGAGAGATTAAAGCCGTGTCTTTTGTACCTCTCTGATTATGTAAAATATTGAGCACTCGTCTGACATTATGAAAGCCCTGTCTACCTTGAATAAAACCATAAAACCACCAGAGGTAGCAGGCCCTCCAATCTTCTTGCAAGAACTTTGCTGAGTATTTTTGTATCGGAGTTTAGAAGGCTGATTGGACGCATGTTTTCACACTTTGTGTTTGGTTTCCCTGGTTTTGGAAGTAAAATTATTAGGGCTCTCCTCATGGTTGTAGGGAGAAGACCATTCCTGAAAGACTCCTGGAACACCTCTAATAGGGGTGAAATTAATTTGGACTGAAATTTTTTATAAATATCTATAGGTATGCCATCTGGGCCTGCCGCTTTTCCAGCCTGCATACAGTTAATTGCTTCTACGATTTCTACTTTTGTTAATTCTCCATCTAATGCACTACTTTCATTTTCTGAAATTTTAGGAATATTAAGGTTGTTTAGGAATTGTATTTGCTTATCGAAATTGCAAGTACCCTCAGAACTATACAGTTTCTCATAGAATACCCTGAAGGCCTCATTAATTTCTTTAGGGTCTACTATGGTTCTACCGTTTGGATCTTCAATGCAGTTAATAGACCTTTCTGTTTGTTGTTGTTTAATGCGCCATGCTAAAAGTTTCCCAGGTTTTTCCCCTTGGTCATAAAAGGATTGTTTTAGTCTCATTAAATTAACTGCTGCTTTGTTAGCTGACAATTCATTGTACTTTGCTCTAAGTAAAAGTAATTGTACATGTATATCGTTAGAGTTGGGTTTCTTATTGTAGAGATCTATTTCAAGTTCTTTAATTTTCTCATCTAATGTCTTTATTTCTAATTGTGTACTTTTTTTTTGAGCTGGTAAAGCTAATTATTTGACCCCTAAGAAAGGCCTTAAATGCCTCCCATCTTATGCTAGCAGAAGTTTGAGAAGTGTTACATACAAAGTACATGTCAATTTGTTTATCTAAAAAATCTATAAATGTAGGATCTGAAAGCCATCCCACCATTTCGGGGGATTACTCACAAGATTAGTATCTGTATACGTGAGTGAAATAGCTGCATGGTCAGATATTACTATACTACTATACTGACAGTCGTCAATTTTTGAAATAAGTAGTGCTGAAACCAAAAAATAATCTATACGTGAGTGAGTTTTATAAGTGCTGGAATAACAGGAGTATTCTACTGCATTGGGTTTACTATGTCTCCATATATCCAACAAGTTTAATTCTTTCATAAAATGGCTTATTGTCTTCCTCGATCTACTGTGAGTATTATCCAAGCCTGATGATCTGTCTCTGACTGGATCTAATGTGCAATTAAAGTCACCAGCTATTATGTATTGCCCAGAGAGATTTGAAACAGTCGGAAACAAATTATTATAAAATTTGGGGTCATCTTCATTTGGGCCATACACATTTATCAGATTTATATTTTCAGATAATAACATATGGATTTATGGATTAATATCATCACCCCTCTAGCATGGGTGGTATAAGGCGCTGACAACACCAGACCCTGCCATCTTCGTTTTATTTTAGAAATATCCTCACCCAGTAGATGGGTTTCTTGCAAGAAAATGATTTTTGATTCCAAGAACTTTATCCTGTTCATCACTTGTTTAACCGTTGTGATATTATTTAAACCCCTACAGTTCCATGAAGTACATTTCACCTTCGAACTACTAGACATTAGTTATATAATGTATCCTTGAGAATAATTTTGATAAAATACAGTACATTGATAGCAACACACCCATGAAAAAGAAAAAAGAAAAAAAAAATATAGATAAATAAGTAAATAAATAAACCCACATACCTTATATCAACCGCTTATGACCGAGACGGGTCTTCGCATTCGTCTATCTCTCGCTTTTAGTTGTTTCCTTCTCTTTAGCTCTCTCTGCTTATAAACTACTAAATTTACTAACCAACCAATAAAATTATTTTAGTGAACCATGCAACATTTATTAACATAACCATTAAAGGGTTATTTATA
This sequence comes from Carassius carassius, assembly GCF_963082965.1. Classification (NCBI taxonomy): domain Eukaryota; kingdom Metazoa; phylum Chordata; class Actinopteri; order Cypriniformes; family Cyprinidae; genus Carassius; species Carassius carassius. The sequence continues at coordinate 414,841 of NC_081786.1, read as the reverse complement.
TATTGGAACGATTATGCACATACCAAATAATAACATACATAAGGCCTATGCTGAAGGGTGGACACAAATAGGCCTATATATATATATATATATAAAAAAATATATATATATATATATATGATGAAAGTATATGATGAAATGAACGTCCCATAGGTGTCATAATCCACTATGAAAATAAACTTATTTTGGCCATCAAAGTATAAAAGAAACCGAAACAGTTATATTTGACGGAAAAAAGTTAGGGGGAAAAAAATTGTCACGTTGTCTTGTGTGCCGTTAGGCACATTTTTCTGATAGAGTAACATCTGCATCAAATCCATCAGAGAGACTGGACAAATTGGACCACTTCAGCCGGCGTTTGGAAAGTGTAGGATCTATCCCCATGTGTCAGCAAGAGCCGCACTGGAAAGATGATTCTGTGCTTATGAATACCCTTGTCTTGCAGCTTCTTTCGTACGTCATCATAGTCGCGCTGCATCTTGTGAACACCAGCGGAGAGGTCTGGATGAAAACGGACTTGTTGGTTATTGTAAAAAAAACATTCCCTTTGATCCTGGCTGCCTTTAATACTCGCTCCTTCTCTTTGAAATTCAAGAACTTCATAATCAGCGTCCTCGGACGCGTCATGCGCGAGTCGTTATTTGACAGCGTGCCAATTCTGTGAGCCCGCTCGATTACCAATGTCTCCCGCGATTCCATTCCCAAAGCCTCTGGTATCCACTTCTCAAGAAAAGTAACCGTGTCCAGGCCCTCTGCTTTCTCCGGTAGCCCCACCAGTCTGACATTGTTACGTCGGCTTCCGCATTCTAAATCTTCCACTTTGTTTGAGAGCGTTTTAACGGTGCTTTCCAACGTGCTCACTTTGGATATTAGCCCATTAACATTGTCTTCAGCATCAGAAATACGTTTTTCCGCGTGCGTTAGGCGCCCTGTGCATTCCTGTATCTCCTTTCTTACCTCCGTAATTGTTGTTTGCACACCATCTATCTTCTTATAAAGGCCACTTTCAAAGACATTATGGCTTTCATGATATCCCGGTTATTTTCGCCCGAAGTTTCTACTTCACCATCTCCTTCTTCGTCAAGGCCGTCTTCCATGGCTGCCATGGCGTCGCTGATTTCTTCACCCTCAGAGTGTTCGTCTTCGTTTCGCGTTTTTTTCTTGTCTTTTTTGCCACCTTTATGTGACATTTTGATTCCCTGTACTCTTATGTACTTGTTGCTTAGCTTTGAATACACTTCTAGTTGGTATTGTAGGATTAATTACATGCTAACAGCAGAGCCAAAATGTTGCGACCTTTTAGCACCTCGACATAACCGGAAGTCTTCAGATCATTATTTAGTTTTGTGCAAACTTCATATAGCCAAAATTGTAAATTCTACTTCTTGTTACAAGTATGGTAGAACCATCACTTCTAACACAAAAGACTGATTTTTAAGTTATCTTCCTGTAACCAAATTCCTTAGCATATCCAAAACCTCAGAACAACTTGATGATGTAACAGAAACTATGGACTCTCTCTTTTCTAGCACTTTAAATAAAGTTGCTCCTTTACGCTTAAGGAAGGTTAAGGAAAACAGTTTGACACCATGGTATAATGAGCATACTCGCACCCTAAAGAGAGCAGCCCGAAAAATGGAGCGCAGCTGGAGGAAAACAAAACTAGAGGTATTTCGTATTGCTTGGTGGGAAAGTAACATATCCTACAGAAAAGCATTAAAAACTGCTAGATCCGATTACTTTTCTTCTCTTTTAGAAGAAAACAAACATAACCCCAGGTATTTATTCAATACAGTGGCTAAATTAACGAAAAATAAAGCCTCAACAAGTGTTGACATTTCCCAACATCACAGCAGTAATGACTTTATGAACTACTTTACTTCTAAAATCGATACTATTAGAGATAAAATTGCAACCATTCAGCCGTCAGCTACAGTATCACATCAGACAGTGCACTATAGACCCCTGAGGAACAGTTCCACTCATTCTCTACCATAGGAGAGGAAGAATTGTATAAACTTGTTAAATCATCTAAACCAACAACATGTATGTTAGACCCTATACCATGCAACGTCAACTGGCGGCCCGCGGGCCAAATCCTGCCTGCCAGAAATTTTCATCTGGCCCCCAGAATAATACTGAATTCAGGAATAGCCTTGTAAGAGGAAAACGTTTAGGGCTGGTCCGAATACCATTTTTTGAGCTTCGAAGCTTCGGTAGTAATTAACATATTTTTCTCTCTAATAAAGGCAGGAATCTGTGTCTGTGTGTCCGTTTGCATTTTTATTATTTCGAGAACCATTCATCCAATCGACTTCACAAGGGAGTGCAGTGTCGCATTTGGTGCAATATAGATGGACACGCAAGACGACACATTCAGAATTAATAAACTTTTAGTAAACTACAGTCAGAACAGCGCGAGCGGGAAGCGGCGCACCTCACGCGGGCAGGGCTTATGCTCCAAGAAAGGACACTGCACTAGTGATATAAAACGCACACACACAGGTCTATTAAATTAAGCAATACTTTTAAGGTAGTCTAATATTTTTCTGACTAACAAATTGGCACAGTAAGGGTAGATTTAAATAAAGAAAAAGGAAATTTAAATAAAGAAAAAACGAAATTTAAATAAAGAAAAATGAAATTTAAAGAAAAACGAAATTTAAATTAAAGAAAAAACGAAATTTAAATTAAAGAAAAAACGAAGTTTAAATGAGAAAAAACGAAATTTAAATGAGAAAAAACGAAATTTAAATTAAAGAAAAAACAAAGTTTAAATGAGAAAAAACGAAATTTAAATTAAAGAAAAAACGAAATTTAAATTAGAAAAAACGAAATTTATATTAAAGAAAAAACGAAGTTTAAATGAGAAAAAACGAAATTTAAATAAAGAAAAACGAAATTTAAATTAAAGAAAAAACGAAATTTAAATTAAAGAAAAAACGAAATTTAAATTAGAAAAAACGAAATTTAAATTAAAGAAAAAACGAAATTTAAATGACAAAAAAACAAATTTAAATGAGAAAAAACGAAATTTAAATTAAAGAAAAAACGAAATTTTAATTAAAGAAAAAAACGAAATTTTAATTAAAGAAAAAACGAAATTTAAATAAAGAAAAAACGAAATTAAGTTAAATTAAAAACGAGATTACTTTAGATTAATAATAACGGGTAAAAATGCTAATACATTTTGTTTCTATTATTCTATTTTCCACAATGTCAAAGCAACAAACACAAGCTCAGACATGCACTTCGGTCCAAACAAACTCCGCTGTTCTGCGCTCTAGCCAGAGAACACTCCCGTTGCTGGAACACGCGTCGGTTCTATAGCATGCACGAGTTTTCGTGTGGCTCGAGCACGCCTGAGACGCGTGTCTCAGTGTGCAAATTCCAACCTGTTAAATGGGAGCCGAAACAAAAACGGACACGCCACGCAGCTGAGATGCTCACAAGGGGGAATGAGAACCGTTTCGCGGGGGATCCCAGATGTGCAAAAAAAATTATTAATAATAATAATAATATTCGAATGTCATATTTTCAAATCGAATACCAACCCACTGAACGAATATTCGGGTCCATTCCATATTTATTTATTTTTAAATCTAACGAGAAAAAAAAGCAAATGAGGCACACAGGTACAGCATTTCTAACAGTAGGCACTATGAATACGTACTTATCAGTCCATTCTTCATTAAAACTAGGTTCTCTGAATCAACTTTTCGCTTAAGGCTCTTTGAGAGTGCCATTTTTTTTCATTTAAATATATTCAGAAGGCCTTTCTATAGTGTTCTCCACAAACTACGACCTGCATGTGACAGTGATGGACAGCCTCACAAATATGAAGCATAAAATATCGCTATCGCCCCCTGGTGGCTCGCTGCAGTACAGGTAATATGTAAAAAAAAAAATAACATAAATTTGGAATTTGAATTAGTATATCAAATAATAACATATCAGGATACAATTCGAATTTTATTTTATATTACCAGTATCTGGCCCTTACAGTGTCTGCAGACAAAAATTCTGGCCCTTTGACAAATATAGTTGATGACCCCTGCCCTATACCATCTAAGCTCCTAAAAGAGGTGCTTCCAGAAGTCATAGATCCTCTTCTGACTATTATAAATTGGATATGTCCCCAAAACCTTCAAACTGGCTGTTATTAAGCCTCTCATCAAAAAACCACAACTTGACCCCAAAGAACTAGTTAATTATAGACCAATCTCGAATCTCCCTTTTCTGTCCAAGATACTAGAAAAGGTGGTATCCTCACAATTATACTCCTTCTTAGAGAAAAATGGTATATGTGAGGATTTCCAGTCAGGATTTAGACCGTATCATAGTACGGAGACTGCTCTCCTTAGAGTTACAAATGATCTGCTCTTATCATCTGATCGTGGGTGTATCTCTCTATTAGTTTTATTGGATCTTAGTGCTGCGTTTGACAAAATTGACCACAACATTCTTTTGCATAGACTTGAACACTTTGTTGGCATTAATGGAAGTGCATTAGCATGGTTTAAATCGTACTTATATGACCGCCATCAGTTCGTAGCAGTGAATGAAGATGTATCATATCGATCACAAGTGCAGTATGGAGTACCTCAAGGCTCAGTACTAGGGCCGCTACTCTTCACGCTTTATATGTTACCCTTGGGAGATATCATCAGGAAACATGGTGTTAGCTTTCACTGTTATGCTGATGATACTCAGCTCTATATTTCTTTGCAGCCCGGTGAAACACACCAATTTGAAAAACTAATGGATTGCATAGTCGATATAAAAAACTGGATGACGAGTAATTTCTTACTGCTAAATTCTGAAAAAACAGAGGTGTTAATCATAGGACCTAAAAACTCTGCTTGTAATAACCTACAACACTGTCTAAGACTTGATGGTTGCTCTGTCAATTCTTCATCATCAGTTAGGAACCTAGGTGTGCTACTTGATCGCAATCTTTCCTTAGAAAGCCACGTTTCTAGCATTTGTAAAACTGCATTTTTCCATCTCAAAAATATATCTAAATTACGGCCTATGCTCTCAATGTCAAATGCAGAAATGTTAATCCATGCATTTATGACCTCAAGGTTAGATTATTGTAATGCTTAAAACTCAGGCAATTTGATAATATCTAGAATATCAAAATCAACTGCAGGCGGCAGATCCTTTTCCTATTTGGCTCCTAAACTCTGGAATAACCTACCTAACATTGTTCGGGAGGCATACACACTCTTGCAGTTTAAATCTAGATTAAAGACCCATCTCTTTAACCTGGCATACACATAACATACTAATATGCTTTTATTATCCAAATCCGTTAAAGGATTTTTAGGCTGCATTAATTAGGTAAACCGGAACCGGGAACACTTCCCATAACACCCTATGTACTTGCTACATCATTAGAAGAATGGCATCTACGCTAATATTTGTCTGTTTCTCTCTTGTTCCGAGGTCACCGTGGCCACCAGATCCAGTCTGTGTCCAGATCAGAGGGTCACTGCAGTCACCCGGATCCAGTACGTATCCAGACCAGATGGTGGATCAGCACCTAGAAAGGACCTCTACATCCCTGAAAGACAGCGGAGACCAGGACAACTAGAGCCCCAGATACAGATCCCCTGTAAAGACCTTGTCTCAGAGGAGCACCAGGACAAGACCACAGGAAACAGATGATTCTTCTGCACAATCTGACTTTGCTGCAGTCTGGAATTGAACTACTGGTTTCGTCTGGTCAGAGGAGAACTGGCCCCCCAACTGAGCCTGGTTTCTCCCAAGGTTTTTTTCTCCATTCTGTCACCGATGGAGTTTCGGTTCCTTGCCGCTGTCGCCTCTGGCTTGCTTAGTTGGGGACACTTCATCTACAGCGATATCGTTGACTTGATTGCAAATAAATGCACAGACACTATTTAACTAAATAGAGATGACATCTTTAACTATTATTTTACATTATTGACACATTGTTTTCCTAATGAATGTTGTTCAGTTGCTTTGACGCAATGTATTTTGTTTAAAGCGCTATATAAATAAAGGTGACTTGACTTGACATTTAGCTCTGAACTGCTTTAGTATATTTTTAACAACAGCTCTTTGCATGTTGCATAATTTTGCTTTATTATTTCTGCTTACGTGCAGCTTTTAGATTCATGCAACAGTGGTCATTCAGAGGAACACACAAGGACAACTGGTCTTGAGGAATCTTGAGGTGTATCTTAGAGTTTGGAGATGGTCCAGATCAAGAGCAAGACGTGCTTTTCAACATATTTTATTGGGCTTGTGACTGATTCAGATTCTGTGAGTGTGAACGAACTCTCTGTCCATCTCCTGGACTAGTCGTACGGTGGTTTTGAACAGCGTTCATTACAGCAGATCTTTATATTAAGGTAAATCACAAGCTGTTGCTCTGACACAGGCATCTGTTTGCTATGAAAGCAAACGCTAGAAGCCGCAGACTTCACCAGCCTGAACATAAATCAGTTCAGCAGATGTGTGTGTGTTTGCTGCCCTTCCTGTAGTGGGTTGAGCTTTGGCATCATGCACGGCTCCATGAATGATCCTCACTTTACTTTTCTCAGCTGGGATCCTCTGAGGTTGTGACCCATATTTGAGGAGCGTGATCCCTGAGCGTGACTGATGCCAGTCCGCATGTGTCTTCAGGGCCTCACACTCTGCCTGGAGCCGATGCCAAATCAGTGAATTTTTCTGCTGTTTCTGCTCTTGTTGATGATGATAGATGCTTGATTTCAGAGTCCAGTGAACATGAAGCCATGTGAGAAAAAATACAAATGATTTAGATGGCATTATACAAGGTTTAACATTGCATAATGATATATGAATGATGCATAAATACAGGTAGTCTCAATAAATTAGAATGTCATGGAATAGTTCATTTATTTCAGTAATTTGGCTCAAATTGTGAAAATCGTGTATTAAGTAAATTCAATTTTAAGTTCTTTTAATTGTGATGTTTTTGGCTCACATTTAACAAAAACCCACCAATTCAACAATCTCAACAAATTAGAATACTTCATAAGACCAGTAACAAAAGAATTAAAAAAAGCATTTTTAGTGAATTTCTGGCCTTCTGTAAAGTATGTTCATTTACTGTATATGTACTCAATACTTGGTAGGGGCTCCTTTTGCTTTAATTACTGCCTCAATTCGAAAATAATAAAATATATTTTATAAATTGAGTTGATTTTATTTTGAAGCTGTAGTTGACACCCAGTTAGAGTGAGGTCAACTTATCTGCACATGCCCATTTGAAATTTGTCATTTCCAAGGATTTTCCCAGGAGCTCCCTTCAAAAATTCGAAAGTTTGCGTCCGCCATCTTGGCACAATTCCAGCGTTAACTCTCCCTGACGTCTTTGTCAAAGAGAAACATTCCTTCTAACTTCTTTACTAAAAACAAATCTGTTATTTGTAGTTGTCATATAACTGTCACGAGACTCTTGATTTTTTCTCAGTAGAAGCAAGCTTTGTTTCAGCTTTGCTGTTATAGTCTGCATCTTTGCTGGTGTGACAAGTGTCCATGGGGAAGATTTATTTGATCATGTCTGTTCATTTATTATGTTTGGATATTTTGTAAGTCTTCACAAATAAACCACCTCATAGTTTTTATGTTGTTCCTTTTGATTTCCCCAACTTATTGACATGTGCCTTATTTGTTCTGGACACAAGAGCTTTATTTGAATTAAAAACAAATCTTTTATGTGTAGCTGTCATATTACTGTCAAGAGTTCAAGTTCAGATAATTTGTCTTTTTCAGCTGGGGATTTACACATATCTGAATTACAGTTTTTCTCGATTGGTTTGGCTCATTTCTTGAAACCGAGATGACATTCTCAAAACCATAAGGTCATTTGGCCAAACAGTCTTACAGTTCTGCTCAACATTATAGCTCACTAGCAACATCAAATATCTTTCCCCAAACTCTTCTTCCATGCTTCAAAAGCAGATTCCTTTCCCATATAAAAGGTCAGTACAGTCAAAATAGCACAGATCCTTCTCAATTGCCTTGGCACATGTGCATTCATTTAGTGCTTTTGTCAAAATAACCTGGATGGTTTAGCACAACACCATGGATCCCCTGCAAAAGCTCATATCTCTCCCAAAACAGTTTATCCATGTGTCAAAACTAAATATCCTTCTCATATAAATAGTCAATGCCCCCAAAATGCATTATACCTTTGGCATTGTTTAAGCACTGCAAGTCAAAATGCTTAGACGTTTTGTCACTGAGGCACAGGTCTAGCAACAGAATACCACTATGAATAAAACTAAAAGATTTTACAGTAAAATCAGCCTCCAATAAACCACTCATACTCAAGGAAACTGTAAACATTTTTATTCGTACAAAGAAATGTTAACATTAGAGAACATACTGTGAAAAGAAAACATACAGGATTCTGTAAATGTGAACAGTTATAAACAAACAAAAAAAACTCTAGCCTACCATACTGTAAATAAAGTTTCAGAACTATAGTACAGTAATATTTTCAGTGGTAGCCATTGTTACCCTCTCTTTCCTGGCCACCATCCTCATCCTCCTGGCCATCGACGCGCTGCTCTCTGTTAGGCCATAAATTCTCATCCACATCGCAACGGATATTTTCTCTTGCGATGCAGCGAGGGAAGAAACGGCGTGAATGTCTCAACCATCCCCTACATTGATCCCCTGTGATGTCCTCACATGCAGCATCCATTGCATGCAGCAGGGCCCTCTGGTCTTGAGCCTGATGCTCATACACCCTCCACCTCCAAGCTGAAAAAAACTCCTCAATTGGATTTAGGAAAGGAGAGTAAGGTGGAAGAAACTCCATTAGCATCCGGGGATGGGTGGTGAACCAGGTTCTGATGCGTGGGCCACGGTGGAAGTTCACATTATCCCACACAATGACATAATGTGGTAGCTGAGGTCCTTCTTCACCTCTCTCATTTTCCGGGATCAGATCAGTATAAAGGTGGTCCAAAAAATTGAGGAGCTTTTGTGTATTGTAGGGCCCTAAACTGGGAATGTGTGTGGCCACACCCCTTCTGATATAGCGGCACACATTGTTATATTTGCTCCTCGCTGGCCTGGGACATCCACAGTGGCTCGGTGGCCAATGATGTTACGGCCACGCCTTCGACCTTTGGCCAGGTTGAAGCCAGCTTCATCAACGAACACTAGGATGTGAGAGGTTTCGTTGCCTTCTAATGCCATTATTCTCTACAATAGAATAAAAATAAATCTAATCAGTCAAGTAGAGACAGATACTGCAGGGAGCATCTAAAGTACTGTTAAAAGAGGGAGTGAAAAACTGAAGACAATTTCTAGGCAAAATGCTCTAGTCACACAAAGCTGCATTCTGAAGGTAAAAAGGATAAAGCAAAACAAAAAAAAGTGGTAACCATGTCTTACTGTAATAGTGTTACAATGATAGACAACCAGTAGTTGACTTACATGCACATACTGGTACCGCAGCTCTTTCACTCTGTCAGAGTTTCTCTCAAATGGTACCCTGTAAATCTGTTTCATGGTCATCTGATGTTTCTTCAATACCCGGTCTATTGTGGAGATGCTGATAGAGTTTATATTTTGGAACATTACATTGTCTAGAAGCATTGCATTACGAATCTGTCTCAGTGTGATGGCATTATTTGCAATGACCATGTTGCATATTTCTCGTTCTTGTTGTTCATTTAGAAGTTTTCTTCTGCCACCCACTTGAGGCTGTCGTCCAATCCTAGACATACAAGTCAAAGGTCAACACTGTAAATTTGTTACAAAAGGAGTTACCAATGTAATTGTACTGCTGTTTTATGGTACTAAAAGTGTGATGCACTGCACAGTGACTGGAATACTATTCACAGTATTTTCTCCATTTCTTTTTCTTTGTCATTTTTATAGTATCATATAACATCACATGAAGATATTACAGTACTCTAGGCCTACACACACACCAACACTGAATAGTTCAATAGAATAGTTCTGTACCTGTTTTCCCTGCGAAAGGTTTGGATGATGGAGGAGACTGTAGACCGAGGCACATTAGGCTGCACTCGGCGACCTGCCTCTGCCATTGTGAGGCGATGGTTTATAACGTGGTCAATAATGGTGGCCCGGATTTCATCTGGGACATCATGGTGCCTCCGTGCTCCTCGGCCTCTTCCCCCTATTCCTCCACGCATTCTCACTCCTCCTCTTCCTCGAGCAGGAAGTTGCTGTTGTACTTGGCGAGGTGCTTCCATGTTCACACTGCAAATGAAACTGGGCCCGGGCCAAGCTCTGTCTATATACTTTTGGCAGCAGTCATAATCATAGACAACACCTGTCAGGTAACTAAACAAACTGTTTGATTGGTCATCTGAGATGTGGGAAACTGCTCCTTCGTTAGTTCTAATTTCACCTGATTGATTGTCAAGTACTGTCATAAATTTATCAAATGTTCCAAGAAATTCTTTCATGGTATTATATCTTTGACTAATTTTGACAGTTGAACAGACAATTGTGCATATGATGACTTACACAATGAAACCATGCTGATATGTTTTGGAGAGAGTAACCATTTCACTGAAAAATCAACTAATCAGTTTAGATCAGCAAGCTCTATTTATTTGGAAAATGTGCTAAATGTGGGCTCATTGTGCTAACTGTAGCTACTTGTACATAATCATTTGAAAAAAAGCACAGAGTCACTTGAGACATGTACTAAAGCATTTGCAATTTGATCAAACCAATGAAAAATGACATTCTGTTGTGAACAATTGCAAGGGGGTTTGGAGATTTGTCCATGTTATTTTGAGAATGTCATCTCGGTTTCAAGAAATGAGCCAAACCAATCGAGAAAAACTGTAATACTTAGGCACTATACAACAGTCGGAAAGTAAATAAAAAAAAAATCACTCAAATTCAGGAATATATTTTGCTTGACAATCCTCATATGGCTGTGGGTCTCTTGGTTGGTTGTGCATCTTTTTCTTCCACACTTTTTCCTTGAATTGATTTAATACACAAGTTTCACAATTTGAGGGTAATTACTGAAATAACTTTTCCATGACATTCTAATTTATTGAGATGCACCTGTATAAAGATAGATAGATAGATAGATAGATAGATAGATAGATAGATAGATAGATAGATAGATAGATAGATAGATAGATAGATAGATAGATAGATAGATAGATAGATAGATAGATAGATAGATAGATAGATAGATAGATAGATAGATAGATAGATAGATAGATAGATAGATAGATAGATAGATAGATAGATAGATAGATAGATAGATAGATAGATAGATAGATAGATAGATAGATAGATAGATAGATAGATAGATAGATAGATAGATAGATAGATAGATAGATAGATAGATAGATAGATAGATAGATAGATAGATAGATAGATAGATAGATAGATAGATAGATAGATAGATAGATAGATAGATAGATTTGTGCCCCCCAATCCTGCATTTGATTGATCAAGGTAAGAAACATATAATAGTTTTGAATCTCTAATTTTTCTTCATTTTAAAATTTATAATAATAATAATTATACATTTATGTATTTTATCATTTTTCCCCAATGATGCATTTAAAACCCCTTCAGACCTGAATTATGTTTCAAGTTTCTGAAAAATATAAAAGTACATTTTCCCAGCTCATGAGGCTTCTATAAATGAGACATATTACAAATTTCAATACTCTTTAATTGTAATTTTTTTTGTCCATTTCAGTGGACGTCAGGTCAAAACAGGGGTACTTCACAAAAACGTACCATTATGAAATACAATAATAAACATAAAAAAATGTTAGTCTATACTTTAAGCTTCTTCTCAAGGTCAAAAACTTGAATAACATTTCAGTATAACATTTCAACCTTAATTTTGAGGTTTTTGTTTTACAGATTGCACATTGTTTGTAACAAACTAAATATCTTATAATCAATCAATATGGTAATTTTAGAGTCATTTTCTGCGTGAATCTTTCTTTTTTATCAAAAACTTGAACATTATAACATTTCAACTTTAATTGTAAGGTTTTTGCTTTATAGATTGCACATTTGTTTATTCATAACAAAATGATCCTAGGAGTAAATCAAGTCACGTTAGAGTCATTTCCTGTGTGCATCTTTGAAACAATTTCTCTGTGACACAAAGCAGTAGTGCACCTTGCACTTATCACAGAAGACGTGTGTTTTCCCAGAACAGCCTTCCAATTTGCATCTTGTTGCTTCTTTTTTTGTATCATAATTTGGCAGGTGGTCCACCATATCTTTTTGGACTTCAAGAACTGGCCGACATGCCCGTGCCCCTCTCTTTTGTCCAGCTTCATCATGTGGAGTTTGCGAGGTACTGGCTGCTCTAGAATTGCTTGGCCTCCCTCGTTTTTTTTAACCCTGTGGCTTCCCAGAACGCACAAGCACTTCGGCCACATTCATTTTGAATTCAAGAAGATCCATGATTTTCTGTGGCTGAGTTCCTTTGTATTCATTGTCACTGCTTCTCTTTCTTATCCCACCTCTCAACTTCGTCTTCATCTCCAACACCAACAAAGTTGGAGGCCAGCATAACAGAGCGATTATCAAACCACTTCACTAGAACAACTTTTCCATCCCTTCTTCTAACTTCATCATGGTTTCCCTGCGTTTTCTTAGAAATGTCCTTGTCTGTCTTCAGTGGTGGATTTGCAAAGCGGCAAAGCCTTGCTGTTCCAGCAGCATGGATTTTCTTTTCTGCAAGAACTTCAAAGACATTGTAGGTAGTAAGTAGTTGTCAAAAAAGAGCTTGTGGTTGGGAGCCTGGATTCTCTGGCACAGGTGGAAGACAACAGACGCTCCATGCCTTAGAACATTTTTGCTTTTCTCAGAAAGCTCTTGTTGTGGCACCTTGATAGATGAGGAGATCATAAGCAAGCCCACTTTTGCCACAGAGGAAATACATCTTCATTCCCCATGGTGTAGGTTTCCCTTTGATATACTGGAGCACAGAGAGTTTTCCTCTGAAAGGCACAATCTGCTCATCAATACAAAGATCTTCCTCCAGTTGTAGCTGCAGACAGCGTTTCCTTATGGACTCATAGATTGGTCTGACCTTGAAGAAAACATCAGTGTCTCCAGGAGGCCTCTCATGGTTGTTTACAACATGCAGGTTGGAGCGGAGTTGAAAAAAACGATCTCGAGACATGGTTCCTTAAAAATTCCAATATTGATACTGGAGCACCAGTACATTTTCACTCTTGGAAGACTAAGACTCCCATTGCCATATGTAGACCGACAAGGACTTCAATCTCAGCAGCTGAGGCATGTTTATACCCCCGGACTCCATTTTGTTCTGCATATATATTGGTCATTGTGCTCATCAGCTCAAACATCTGACTTGGAACGTACTGCTTGAAGTAGCCGTATGGTGTTAGTGGCTCAGGGGGGTCAGTGGTGGGAGTTTCCCATGTTGTTTCTACTGGGGTAAAGCAGGTGTGACGACGCCACTGAAAATCCCTCTTTTTTGTGATATTTGTAAAGGGATCATCACCAAGTACTGGTTCTACATCTGCCTCATGCTCATAATCTTCACTGTCTTCTTGATTCTGTCTTACCTCTGCCTCAATCTCAATTTCTTCCCCTACTACTGGTGGTGGCTCATCTCTGTCCTCCCCTAAAATTATTACCAAAACTGTCCCTTACATAACAACTTCATAAAAGTGGAAACTGTATATCCAATAAAATGATATTCAATACATTTAGTGACATCTAACTCTATGAAACGTCTTAACTAACTATCCCTAATTTTAATTCTACACTCACCAATTGTTGGAGATCTAGCATCATCTGCATTTCCATCTCCATCTTCCTCCTCACTCCACATAAAGTCAACATCTGAGATATTTCCATCAGCTTTATGTTCAAGCACTTCATGAACTGTATATTCTGCATAAGAAATAGGTTAAAAAATTTATTAGTACTGTGATATAGATTTTTTTATATATAAGAAATTTCAATCAGCATTACTGGACATGTGATTTCAGGAACAGATGTTTTAACCCACACATTTGAAAAAATCCTGATTTAAAACTTGTAATTCTACAATCGCTTTTAAAATTTAAATAATAAGTTCAATCCTTCTATTTTACGTAAAAAAACCATGAAATACTGGCAAACATATCATTTTTTTTATAAAACCATAAAAAATGCTGCTTACTTCTGTGTTTGGAGTTAAGTGCTGCCATGCTTTTCTTCAATGTAGTGGTTTTTTTTTAATTATCACATGCAGAGCTTTACTGCCATTTGATTGGAAGATAAACGTCCAATCCCATGGACTGCAGGCTTTAAAGTAGGTTAAATGCTCCAGAAGTAAAAAAAAAAAAAAAAGGGGCTGACATGTGATGTCATTATAATGGACGTAGGGTCCGAAAGGATTAATTGCTGATTGAAGGTACAGCACATTTTAATATATGTTTGTATTTCAGATAATGGCTGTGTTTATCAGTCTCTCTGTTTATCTGTTTCTGAAGATCTTGATGTGTTCTACTTGTAAGTTTTATCTGATGGTTTCTGCAGCAGTTTCGTTGAATCTCTGTTTTAGCGTTCCATTATTTCCACATCATTCATCAGTAACACCCTTTTCTAGTCATAAACCGTCCATTCATTATGTTCTTCTACCTATTTGACTCTTTTCAGATGGAGTATGAAGATCTGAAGCATCTCTGTGTCTCTTCACTGTTTGTTCTGGTAAAGCTGAAGGTCTGATGTTCTCCTCATCTTAATACATTCAGACAAAGTATACAATTCTTTCAAAAAACAAAAGAAAAATCTGATTCCGGTCTTTTGACATGATATACTAATATAATGTTTAATATTCCACCAGGATGCCAAACACAGAGCTTGATGAAGAGTATGTTTAGAAACAGGACAAATAAAAAGGGAACAGTGCTGGCAATCATCAGCCTTCATGACTTCATGGGAAAGATCAGCCCTGTAAACGACCGGCTCTGCATTTAATGATCGCATATTATTTTTATGAGTTTCTGACCCTTAAAGATTGAGCAACAGTGAGCAGCTGTGATTTTACGGGGTGAGATATTGAAAAGACAAAGGCAGTTAGTGAATAAGAATGACCTTTAACCACCGACTTACACTCTTCACATGTATTTACAGTTCAGATAGATCAGACATCAGAAGGAACATTCAGATTCATCTTTTCTTCTTTGTTTGTTAATTTGTATTTACTAAATGGCTTTCTGGGGCATTTATGATGAAGATGTTGGCAGCAGAAAAAGAATGGGAAAGTCTGTATAAACAGAATATCGGTGATGTAAGATGCACAGATGTGCTCATCGAATCAACCTCTGAATATTCTTCTTTGCTGCAAAACACAGAATCATTTTGACTCCCTCACTGCCCATAAATGGAGATGAAATGTGAGACACATCGGAAATAACCGGTTACCGCTGTACCTTCCCTTGATTCTTCATTCAGAAGATGTTTTTGAGATCCTGTGGGACAGACGCATTCCCTTCCTATGATCAGAACGAAGCTTATGCCACACCAGAAACCCAAACGAACATTCTCTCTGTGTTTTCACAGATGCTTCAGCCCAAACTCAGCATCTGTCTGTTGAAACCACAGGATAGACTCTATAGAGAGCAGATAGAGGAGCTGTAGATGTTACGTGTGATATTTATCCTGACTCATGAGTCACTTAAATGATTATGAACTAAGTTTCTAACAGCTGCCTGTTCAAATTACTTAGAGTTGTGCGATACGGCCAGAATATTTACCAAGTCATTTTCAATCATCATAAGGAGCACAATCATAATAGAGTAGTTCTGTTAGAGAAATCACTAATGTAAATTTAATGCTCTATATTTCTCAACATTGTCAGGAAATGACTGCTATTTACAATTGAAAAAAAAAAACATTTATGTCAGACTCTTTCACAGCTGGCTATTTTTCTCTTTAGACAACCAGCTGTATCCTCATTAATGCAGGCAGCTTTTCACCTGTGATAACTGTATTTGTATTAATTAATTAATAAATACTTTGATAATACTTTTTGTGAGATGCTTGCTTTGGAAAAAAACAACCAACTAAGTTATCTTAATCAAACAAAAATGATCTCTTACTAGAATAAAACGAACTGATGTTTAATTCTCTTAATCGAGAAAAAAAAAAAAAAAAAACAACAGACATTTTAATTTCTAAATAAAACAAAATTGACTGAAATTTAATTAACTTAACAGAACAAGACTGAAAGATATTTAAACTCACAAAACTGACCTGTATTTAAATCTCGTAATAGAACAAAACCAGACAATATTGAACCTTTTTTAATAGAACAAAACTGACCTACATTTAAATATTATAATTGAAAAAAGACAACAACAACTAGTGTTTAAATCTCTTAATTGTAGAAAACCAACTGATATTTAAATTTATTAATCATATAAAATAACCAATGTTTAAATTTCTTAATATAACAAAACCAAACTATATTTAAATATCTTAATAGAACAAATCAACCAATATTTAAATCTCTCTACCATATAAATCCAACCGATATTTCAATTTCTTAATCATATAAAACCAACCGATATTTAAATTTCTTAATCATATAAAACCGACCAGTGCTTAAATATCTTAATTGAACAAAACCAAACTATATTTAAATATCTTAATAGAACAAATCAACCAATATTTAAATCTCTCAACAATATAAATCCAACCGATATTTCAATTTCTTAATCATATAAATCCAACCGATATTTCAATTTCTTAATCATATAAAACTGACCAATGTTTAAATATCTTAATAGAACAAACCAACCAATATTTAAATCTCTTTACCGAATAAAACCAACCGATATTAAAACTTCTTAAACACATAAAACCAAGTGATGTTTAAATCTTAATAGAATAAAACAAACCAATATTTATCGTGCAAAGCTGACCGATATTTAAATCTCTTACTAGAACAAGACTGATCATCATAACAGTGTGATTTTCTGTAAAGCTGTGCTACACAAATACACTTGACTTGACTTGATCTGCTCAGCCTCACTGATTCCTTCACCATGTTATCTTCATACATGATAAGAGCAGGAGTCCAGACTGAGCTCTGATGACACGCTGGGACAAAGAGACTAAATGCAACATCTACAGCCTCAGCTCTTCCCTGAAGTGACGAATGATCCACAGCATGTTCAGCTTAAAGGGATACTCCACCCCAAAAATAAACATTTTGTCATTTATCACTTACCCCCATGTCGTTCCAAACCCGTAAAAGCTTTGTTCATCTTCGAACACAATTTAAGATATTTTGGATGAAGACCAGAAGGCTTAAGACTGTCCCATAGACTACCAAGTAAATAACACTGTCAAGGTCCAGAAAAGTATGAAAGACATCGTCAGAATAGTCCATCTGCAATCAGTGGTTCAACCGTAGCAATATGAAGCGACAAGAATACTTGTTAACAGTCTTCTCTGTGTCTCTCCATATCATGTATGCTGCATATGCTCTTCTGTATCAGCTGCGCCACAAGGATGCGCTGTTTTCTTTCAAATTAAAGCTAAATACATGTAGAAACAGCAAATCCTTGGGTTTAATTTATTTCAGTTAACGATTACTTAATTTCAAGTAAAAAAACATTTTTTGTGTTTTTATTTTAGTTTCAGTTTTAGTTACCTATAATAACCCTAGAGTGCAGATTGATCAAATGTCAAGCGATTGTTTACTAGTAGTGCACCTCAGATACACAAAAACCTGCAAGCTGCTCAGATCAGTGAATGAGCAGGAGGAATGAGAGCGCGTGTGTGTACACTGATGTGTGTGTGTGTGTGTGTGTGTGTGTGTGTGTGTGTGTGTGTGTGTGTGTGTGTGTACTTTGGATGGGTTAAATGCAGAGCATGAATTCTGAGTATGGCTGTGTCACTTCACTTTCAGTTTAATCAGACAGTGTTTTTCAGATCACATCATCTAAACTGCCTTTTCCCCAAAGAAATGAGGAGCAGTGCTATGCAAATTCAAGGAAATGGCATATTTCTGAAGGACAAATTTCTTGATTCATCAATGTGAGGAAGAATCCAAATCTGATGTGTCAAAGTGTCAAATTAAACACATATTTGGTTTCACTGGGATCTGAATTCAGAGGGAACTCAGTGTTTGTTGAAGCTTGATAGCAGTGCCTGTGGCAAAAACCAGAACCCATGCCACTGATGTTTTTATCAGCTGTTTGGACTCTCATTCTGACGGCACCCATTCACTGCAGAGCATCCATTGACGAGACACTGATGCAATGCTACATTTCTCCAAATCTGATGAAGAAACAAACTCATCGTAATCTCGGCATGAGGGTGAGTGAACCAGCAAATTTGAATTATTTTTCAACTATTCCTTTCAGCGTATAAATAAATCCTGCATGACCAGAAGATCACAGAGACTTTTCCACATGTAAGTGACACTCATGTGTCCTTCAGTAAATGTCAGTGGAGTTGAACCTGATGATGCAGTTTTCATCTGACAGTCCTCATAAGGATGATTTTTCATCTTTCACAAGCCGAACACAAAGCATTTGATGGGTTTGTTCTCAGCAGATGTCTGTTTTCTGGAGCTCTGAATGTTCACTTTCTTTCATCTGACCTACAATTGTAATTCATTAGCATGAGGTCATTTCCTTTGAGAAATGAAGCAAAGAGTGTTTTTCAGAATAGATGAAACGATTCTGAGCTCCAAGAATCAATCTTATTAATGTGTGACTGTCATTAGATCATTGAATATGACAGCATTTGTCTGCATCTGATCAGATGCTGCAGGAGCTTTTCTCAACACACACTTCAATCTTCCTTTACTTTGATGTTTTTTATTGAATGATATTCAGATATTTAAATGTGTTTTGTGGTCACTATCTGTATCAATGCAGTACAGGGATTACATGCACTGAAAAACTTCTATTTTATATTTATATTTGATCAGGAGATGCAGTGCAGAGATGCTGAAGTGTGTATCTGGTGATCGTCTGTTTGTTTTAAGCTCCAGTGATATTGCACAGATGTTCAATCAGTAACACACATATCTCTGAGTATTCACTGGAAACACTGACATCAGGCCGGTTCTGTCCAGCCTTCAGAAAGCTTTGTGTTTCTCTGTGCCGCCCACATGTGAGCGTCAGCGGGCCTGTGCAATCACTGCTCGTTTTATAAGCCATGACTGCATCACTATAATATTTTATATGTTTCTGGGCGATTACATAAACACACACACACACACACACACACACCGGCTGCATTAGGAACCATCACACCGGGAAAAAATCATCTTAAAGAACAAACACATTTTTATTGCATGACTTCTTATGATGCACTTAGTCACAAAAGAATACATACATTTGACTGATATATGGAATAAATCACTGTTATAAACAGGAAATGCCATAAATGTCTTAATGTCTGAATTCAAACATTTAAAGTCTTAATGGAATGGTAATGGAATTTCTGTCATAACAAATGATTTAGAGATCAAACAGAATCCTTTTGGGTGAGCCAAAATACCTTTTTTAATAAAAAATGAATGGCAGTAAAAACATTTATAATGTCACAAACGTTTCTATTTCAAATAAATGCTGTTCTCTTAGACTTTCTATTCATCTGTGAATCCTGAAGAATAAAATGCATCAGTTTCCACAAAAATATTGCGCAGCACAACCGTTTTTCAACATTGATAATAATCAGAAATGTTTCTTGAGCAGTAAATCATCATCTTTTCATGATTTCTGAAGATCATGTGACACTGAAGACTGGAGGAATGATGCTGAAAATACAGCGGGGCATCACAGAAATACATTACACTTTAACACAGATTCACACAGAAAACAGCTTTTATTGATTATATACCGATTTTACAGTATTTTTCAGTTTAAGAGAATGTTTCTAACCCCAAACTTTAGAATGTAATGTGTAAGATATATGTAAATGTCATTTTTGGCGTGTGTGTTTGTGTGTGTGTGTGTGTGTGTGTGTGTGTGTGTGTGTGTGTGTGTGTGTGTGTGTGTTTGTGTGTGTGTGTGTGTGTGTGTGTGTGTGTGTGTGTGTGTGTGTGTGTGTGTGTGTGTGTGTGTGTTTGTGTGTGTGTGTGTGTGTGTGTGTGTGTGTGTGTGTGTGTGTGTGTGTGTGTGTGTGTTGGCTGATGGAAAGTTTGCTGTGGAATGTGCAGTTTTTTTCTCCTGAAGTTGAATATGCGCGTCCTGCTGAACGCTGATTGGTCGAGAGAGCAGCTGAAGAATGTGTGAAATGACTTAAATAGCGCTGGAGTCTCATGTGCGCAGAGGAGCAGAACGTCTCCAACACACACACACACACACACACACACAGACAGGGAATTTCGGCAAAGCGTCTTCACTCGAACAGTGTCTCTCTTCAGGTGAGTGTCTATATTCAGCGTTGCGCTTTCGAGATGGTTTTTCACATGTAACTACATACAGATGTGTGTTGTGTTGTGTTGTGATGTGATTTCAGGGCAATCATGACTCTGAAAGGACTCGTTTTGTGCCTCTTCTTGTGGAGTTCCGTGAGCAGCAGACGCATAGGTGAGGAGAAACTTTGACTGATTCTAACCAAAGTGCTTTCTCAGTGGCTGCTTCTCTTCCAATGCATATTAAATTCTCCCCATCTGTGGATGCTTTTAAGTCTAGATTGAAATCGTACCTTTTTAGTAGAACTTTTAGAATTGATTAGGGTGATCAGGTTTAGGCCTAATACTTAGTTTAATTTTGTTTGCGTGACTGTATGTAATGATACTGGAAAGTAATTTGGTCAACGGCAGTTGTTTTAAATGTGCTACTGAAATAACATTTGCACTGTATTGTATTTTTCAGCCTGGTCTCATGAAAATGCGTAGGCTATAAATAGTACGCCAAATACAAACATAAAACCGTGCTACTGATACGCAGAAATTGACTTTCCGTGAAAGTGTCTCGTGCATTTGATACGCATCTACCCCACAAACCTACTCCATACCCACTGCACATCTTATGCACGCCAACGTCAATTTCTGCATTTAAATAAACGCCAAATCGAAACATAAACTCGTGCTATCGTTCGTGTGTTCGGGTTGCATATATTCATACACGCTCACGTTCGTTTTCTCTCGGAATCCGCAGAAATGCCGGATGATGACACCGTGTTCGACCTGTTTGAGCTCACTCATGTCGACAAGAAGCATCACGGGGTGAGCTTAGTGAAGGGACCCGATCCAAACAGCCCCGCGTACAAGATCCTGAACCCGAACCTGATCCCCTCGGTGCCCGAGCTCTCCTTCAGGGACCTGGTGTACTCCATCCAGAGCGAGAGAGGCTTCATCTTCACCGCCAACCTGAAGCAAGCCAAGCGCACCAGGGGCAGCCTGGTCTCCGTGGAGAGGACCGACGGCACCGGATCCGTCTTTGAGATCATCTCCAACGGGAAAGCCAACACCGTGGATCTGGTGTACTGGACCGAGAGCGGACAGCACGTGGTGTCCATTGAGGACGTGAACGTGGCGAACGGACACTGGAAGAACATCACGGTGTTTGTGCAGGAGGATCGAGCTCAGGTTCACGTGGGCTGTGAGGAGATCAACACTCAAGAACTCGATGCTCCGATCCAGCAGATCCTGAATCAGGAGAGCGCGGACATCTCGAGCCTGAGGATCGCCAAAGGAGCCGCCAAAACCGATCGCTTTCTGGTAAGAATCTGGGTGTTGTTTATGTTTGATGCATCGGATTTTTTTGATTGTAGTCATTTGAGACATCTGTGATATTATCGTGTTATCCGATGTATTACAGTTCAATTTGATGTGTTTTTTTCATCCTCTAACTGGACTTTTGGAAACGCGTAAAGACGCGGTTAATGCGCGCAAAGCGCTTCGCCTTCAGAGAGTGTTTTTGTTTTACATTCTCCGTCTGAATATTCCATGTAATAGTAGCTGTTGGAACTGTGTTCGGTTTTCTCTGCCAGTCTCGGTTTTTGACCATTATCCCGTTTTCCAGGGAGTTCTCCAGAACGTGCGGTTTGTTTTTGGAACGACGCTGGACGCGATTTTACGCAATAAAGGATGCGAGAGCTGTGAGTGCTTAGTAGAGCATCACATTTTATATTCTTAAATGCTGAAAAGAATAAAATGTATTTAAATAAGTATAGCATATGTGAGGCTGAACCACAAAACCAGTCATAAGAGTCACTTTTTTTTTTAAACATCATCTGAAAGCTGAATAAACAAGCTTTCCATTGGCCGAGAACATCTATTAAAAAATCTGGAATCTGAGGGTGCAAAAAATCTAAATTTTGTGAAAAAGGTTTCCAAATGAAGTTCTTAGCAATGCACAATCACAAATCAGAAATTAAGTTTTTATATTTTACGGTAATATTTGCTAATGATTTTTGGCATTAAACAAAAATGGATCATTTTGACCCAAACAATCTATTTTTGACTATTGCTACAAATATACCTGTGCTACTTATGACTGCGTTTGTGCTCCAGGGTCACATATATAAAATAGAGATGCTATATTAAAGCTCATGTCTATACAGCATCCTTCATCACTGATGTCATGACCTTGGAAAACCCTGTGAACGGATCCAGCCCGGCCATCCGCACTGATTACACCGGACACAAGTCTAAAGGTCAGATGATCCTCATGTGCTTGTAATGTGTCTGGGGTCTCATCATGGACTCATGAAGTTAACGTCAGAATCCTGTTCCTCTTCAGATCTGCAGGACATCTGCGGTTTCTCTTGCGACGATCTGTCCAGCATGTTCAAGGAGCTCAAGGGACTCGGCATGGTGGTGAAGCAATTGTCAAACGAGCTCCGCCAAGTGGTGAGGATCAAAACCAGCTGTCTGTCTGATGTTCATAAATACATGTGTCTGTCTCTCCACCCTGTGCTGTTTCTCTTCTAATGCCAAACAGTTGTTCCTCAGCCACTTCCCTCAAAGTTTTTTTTCTAATGACAGTTCCTCTGTTCTTCTTCTGGCTCTCAGACAGCAGACAACAGCTTAATCATGACTCAGATTAAAATCCACGAAGGTGTTTGTCTACACAATGGCATTGTTCACAGAGACAAAGACGAGTGGACGGTGGACAGCTGCACCCACTGTACATGTCAGGTATGAGTCTTCTTACTGATGTAAAAATGTAAAGTTTCAGTATTTGTTTTGTGTTGGTAGCTGGTGGTTAAATCAGTTAAAATCCTTGGTCTTGGTTTTGAAGAGGGAAAAAAAGTCCTCTCTCAATCCATTCTGTGTCTCTGTTTCACTGCACACATGCATCTAAATGGCCAGGATTCAGGAATGTTTTAATTGGTGAGTGATACCCACTGTCTCTGGTTTCCGGTGAGACCAGAGCCTGTCTGCGTGTGTGTTAGTGTGTGTGCGGTTGTGGCCGCTGACTCAGTATGTCTTCTCCACCCCCAAGCTGGCCACATTAAAACACTTTATTAGTCCGGTTAAATGTATTCCCCTGCTGCCCGCTCAGAGTTTATATCACCACACAATTTTCCTGCCAAAGCCAAGGGTCACTTTTTATTACCAGCAGAGAGGCGTTTATTTCTCATCCATTATTTGCAGCTGTTGGGATCGTGCGATTAAACTTGATTCAAATATTTTATTGGCAGAACTCCGCCACTGTGTGCCGTGAAATCTCCTGTCCTCTCATGCCTTGTGCCAACGCTACTGTCCCCGACGGCGAATGCTGCCCACGCTGCGGAACACGTAAGTCAAGTTTCAGAATTCATTATGTAGGTCATCATTCATCTCTGGACACAATGAGCAAATTTCCAAAAATTAGTTGTTTTTAATTTTTTATTCTCCATTAGGCCTTCAAAATGATGTATGATTTGTTGGAATAGGAAACAATAACGACTGACCGAAGCCCGACTGTGCGCATTCACACTTATTTTGCCAGCACGGCTTACATATTTTCTCTGATTGTTTTCTTTAAGCGAATGATGCGGGTGTGGATGGCTGGTCACCCTGGTCTGAATGGACACACTGCTCGGTGACCTGTGGCAGAGGCATTCAGCAGCGCGGACGCTCTTGTGACCGAATCAACAGCAACTGCGACGGCACATCTGTCCAGACGAGAGACTGTTACATGCAAGAATGCGACAAACGCTGTGAGTTCAAATACATCTGCCACTTGCATCATATTTGGATTGCCATGCACCTCATTAATGCTTATTTCTGTCTTCATGCAGTCAAGCAGGATGGTGGCTGGAGCCATTGGTCCCCCTGGGCTTCTTGCTCAGTGACATGTGGTGAGGGCAACATCACTCGAATCCGGTTGTGCAACTCCCCTACGCCTCAGATGGGCGGGAAAGACTGCGAGGGAGACGGTCGTCAGACCGAGCCATGCCAGAAGGACCCGTGCCCAGGTGAGTGTTTTCACCTGTTGAAGTGTTTGCAGAATATAACATGGAAACCCCAATGACCCTGCATTTCTCTCGGTGTCTCAGTGAATGGAGGTTGGGGACCCTGGTCACCATGGGACTCTTGCTCCGTCACGTGTGGTGGAGGACAGCAATGCAGACACCGTCTGTGTGACAGCCCCACTCCCAAATACGATGGAAAAAAATGTATGGGTGACTCCAAAGGAACCCGTTTGTGCAACGCCCAGCCGTGTCCAGTTGGTAAGACATAAAATGATTCATATGCCGGGTTTCCATCCAAAACTGTGAATTTAACTTATGCGCAAAATTGGAATGTCACATAAAACATTTGCGAATAATCACTTTTTCCATCCAACAAGTCAAAGAGAACAAAATTGTCACTTCCTTATTAACTGGCACTATATTTCACTAAGAAAAGTAGGAGAAGCCTTTGAATATAACATTTTTCATATAATAATAATAAATTCTTGCACCACAAGATGAAACACAGTAAATGCACTCACATGACTTTTAATGCATATGGAGGAATTTATTCGGTGAATGTTTTTACATCTCCCATTATTCGCATTAATCCTTTTTCTAACAAGTCAAAAACCACCCCAAGCAAACATTAAAACTTTTTGCAGATTAAGGGATTTTTTTAAATAAATATTTTTGGCTTCTGTGGACTTTTTATTAGGACAGGACAGTAATTTAGACTGGAATTGAAGTTAGAGGGAGACAGGGGGACAGGATCGGGACTCGAACTCGGGACGCCATAGTGCAACAGTGCTATATGTCGCCGCTGCCTACGAGAATATTGGTACTGACATAATGAAGGGATTTTTAATCAAAATTTGGCATTTCTGTCACTTGTTTTTGATGTGATACTTCAAACAAAATGCACAGGCTGATGGAAATATAGCTATTGATAAGGATCAAGCTGAAAATTCTTGTCACATGATATCAAATTAACTTCCGTACTATCATAAACAGATGGATGCCTGTCTAACCCGTGCTTCGCCGGCACCAAATGCACCAGCTTCCCCGATGGCTCCTGGAAGTGCGGCGAGTGTCCGGTTGGATACACTGGGGATGGAGTCCACTGTCAAGATATCGATGAGGTGAGGTGTCACGCTAATGAGATATACACCTCTTAATTAAGATACTGCCGTTTCTAAATATTCCAAATTTTGGTATATGCAGTGCAAAGAAGTTCCTGATGCCTGTTTCGTGCTGAATGGAGTCCACCAATGTGTGAACACAGAACCAGGCTATAACTGCCTGCCCTGCCCTCCACGCTACTCTGGACAGCAGCCCTTCGGCAGGGGAACGGAGCAGGCCATTGCCAACAAACAGGTAAGACTAGTCTAAAGAACAGTGTTAATCATGGGAAGGGACAGGTCTTTCTCCTTCCATGGAGTGCTAACCAACATTAAATCACGCTATTCACAGGTCTGCATACCTAGAAACCCATGCGAGGATGGCACCCATGACTGCAATAAGAATGCCAACTGCATCTACCTGGGCATTTTCTCTGACATCATGTACCGGTGCGAATGTAAACCAGGCTACGCTGGGAACGGTTACATCTGTGGAGGAGACTCTGACCTTGACGGCTGGCCAAACACAGACCTCCACTGTGTGGAAAACGCCACCTACCACTGCAAGAAGGTATGTGATCATTTCCTCACCATATACCATTACACAAGGTTACAGAATCTTCATCAAAAATGTCATTTTTAGGACAACTGTCCTGACCTTCCCAACTCTGGTCAAGAAGACTATGATAAAGATGGAACTGGAGATGCTTGTGATAATGATGATGACAATGATGGGATCCCTGATGATGGGGTAAGTCGTAAACACATTGTTCTTCTGCAAGTGAATTTAGAGATGACTGTCAGTATGCTACCGGCTAAAAAATAAAGAAGTCAGAAATCAGAAAGAGCTTTATTGCGAAGTATGTTTGCGCATAGAAGGAATTTGATTTAGTGTCAAGCTTCCAGTACACAGAGACAACAACAACAACACAGAAACAACAAAAAATAAGATGAGAGAATAAAAATTCATGTGTAAATATAAATAAACAAAAAATGGTATATACAGGTGTGCTATAGATATAATAGAATAGGAATATAATAGAATAAGATGTATGGGTGTACTAGGATGTAGGGTGGTAAGAAATAAATAAAAGGTTATTAAAAAAAGAACAGAGGGAACAAAAGAGAGCGAGAGAGCTGAACTTTGCCAGTAGCAAATAAATAAAGGATCTATGATGGCTTCCATCCAGCCATACTGGATCGCTTGGTTTAACATCCATAATTCAAATCGTACACTTGGGAAAAATTTGACTGGGCAAACAAACAGTCAGACTCTTGTAGCCAAACGGTGCATTCCAGCACAGCTGTGTCCCAAACCATCACATCCATGGCATATCGCTTCAGACATTCATTTTGTTCAGTGCTTCTCTATCTTGTGTGCGTGTATTAAGAAATTTTGATCTGTGAGGTAAAGAGTCTCCAGATGTTTCTGTCTTTCTAGTTTCATCATTGACGTGGCTGGATGTTCTTGTGTTGAACCAGGACAATTGCCCGTTCGTCTTTAACCCAAGACAGTATGACCATGACCGCGATCAAGTTGGTGATAGATGCGATAATTGCCCTTATGACAGTAATCCAGAACAGACCGACACCGACAACAACGGTGAGGGTGATGCGTGTGCCATTGACATCGATGGTGATGGTGAGTCTTTCATCATGTAACTCCATCAACGTAAAGAACACAGAAACCATTATAAGGGTGTTTTGATGTAACACTGGAATTTATTTGTCTAGGCATCCTGAATGAGAAGGACAACTGTCCATATGTGTACAACACTGACCAGAGAGACAATGACGGAGACGGAGTCGGTGACCACTGTGACAACTGCCCACTGGAGCACAACCCTGACCAGGTGAGATGCTTGAACTTGTTTTTTTAAGACATGAGTATGCAACTATAAACAGAAGAGGCTCTGCAATAATCCGTGTGATGTCGCAGATCGACTCTGACTCTGACAACATTGGAGACAAGTGTGACAACAACCAGGAC
Source organism: Carassius carassius (assembly GCF_963082965.1). NCBI lineage: Eukaryota > Metazoa > Chordata > Actinopteri > Cypriniformes > Cyprinidae > Carassius > Carassius carassius. The sequence continues at coordinate 387,376 of NC_081786.1, read as the reverse complement.
ATCGATGAGGATGGACATCAAAACAACCTTGACAACTGTCCCTACATTCCCAACGCCAACCAGGTCGACCATGACAAGGACGGCAAAGGAGACGCCTGTGATCACGATGATGACAATGATGGCGTGCCTGATGACAAAGACAACTGCCGACTCGCCTTCAACCCAGATCAACTGGATTCTGACGGTGAGCCCAACACACCATCGCTGATTTTGAATTTTATTTGTGCAAGGTGTAAACTTCCACATGCTGAATGTTTGTCCCTTTTCTCCTGCCCAGGAGACGGGCGAGGCGACATTTGCAAGGATGACTTTGATGTCGATAATGTGCCAGATATTTACGACATTTGCCCAGAGAACTTTGGCATCAGTGAAACAGACTTCCGTAGGTTCCAAATGGTTCCTCTCGATCCCACGGGAACTTCCCAAATCGACCCCAACTGGGTCGTCCGTCACCAGGGCAAAGAACTTCTGCAGACGGTCAACTGTGATCCTGGCATCGCTGTTGGTAAGTGTTTGAGAGATACAGCAAATAATAAACACATTCATCTAGATACAAATGCTAATCTTCTTGTTTTGGTTGTCCCTCAGGTTATGATGAGTTCAATGCTGTGGACTTTAGCGGCACGTTCTTCATCAACACAGACCGTGACGACGACTATGCCGGCTTTGTGTTTGGCTACCAATCTAGCTCCCGTTTCTACGTGGTTATGTGGAAACAGATCACACAGACCTACTGGTCTCATACACCCACTAAAGCACAGGGGTACTCTGGACTGTCCATTAAAGTAGTGAACTCAACCACAGGACCGGGCGAACACCTCAGGAACGCTTTGTGGCACACTGGAGACACAGAGGGACAAGTATGTATAATTCTCAAGCTGTCATGAGAACATTAAATTGAGTTTGGTGTTCGAAGTGTCCTGCTCACCTTATTTTGGACCATTCGCAGGTGCGTACCCTGTGGCATGATCCCAAGAACATTGGCTGGAAGGATTACACCGCCTACAGATGGCACCTGATCCACAGACCCAAAACCGGACACATCAGGTAAGTGTGGAAGCTAACTTAGATCAGGAGTGCCCAGTCCCGTTCCTGGAGCTCTAATTTTCTCCGGTAAGCTCCAGTCCTCATCAAACACAACTGAACCAGCTATTTAAGAGCTTGAGGACCACTTGATAATTGCACACAGGTGTGATGGAGCAGGGTTAGAACTGAATTCTGTAGGTAGGTGGATCTCCAGGAACAGCATTGGGCAGCCTTAACTTAGATCAGGGGTGTCAAAACTCGGTCCTGGAGTGCCAGTGTCCTGGAGTGTTTAGCTCCAAACCTAATCAAACACAGCTGGGGCCTTACTTATAAAATGTTGCACAGAAAACATCCTGAAATTGATCTTACAATCATCTCTCAAATATGCAGAAAACGCACCTACACCTCTCTTTCAGATGTGAAATCTATGAATCGCAAATGATCTTGAACTTGAGCGCAAATTAATAGTTTAATCTCTCTGCCTTGTAAACGATTCCTAACTATTGTCATTAACATGTAAAAGATTCCAAGTCATCATCCATATTTTTAAATTAGAACAGCGAGCTGCAAGAACAGTTCTAAAAACATGCAGTACTCGAACAAAAAAAGTGCATATGTTTGCTCAGACCCTGACGTGACTCTAAGCACTTTTCCACGTCAAAGCCAGTTGTTACAAATATTTATGCAAGATTTATGCAAATTTGGACATACACACTTTATAAAGAGGCCCTAGAACTAGGCATACTTGAAACCTTCAGGCAGGTGTATTGAAGCAAGTTAAAGATAAACTCTGCAGGACACCAGCCCCCCAGGACCGATTTTGGACACCCCTGACTTCTTTCAACCATTTTGTCCTAGATACTGAACAGCTAAAATGGAAAATCAGCTTCACTCACTTCTGTTCTTTTGATTGATTTTTAGAGTGATTATGTATGAAGGCAAGAAAATCTTGGCTGATTCAGGAAGCATCAATGACAAGACATATGCCGGAGGAAGACTTGGCCTCTTTGTCTTCTCTCAAGAGATGGTTTACTTCTCAGACCTCAAATACGAATGCCGAGGTAACACATTTGGATGCTTATGAAGAATATTTCTCTCTGTAGCTGTCTTATTGTTCAGGAAAGCTCACAATTGTTTATATCTTGACTCTCTTGCAGATGCATCTTAACGATTCCATCAGCTTTTTCCTTAAGGATGTGCCCACTATCTGTTCTTTTCTGTTGGTTTAAATGTGTTCTGTGTTATTAAACCTTTCTGTGGTGGGATTGAGGATCCAAACGTGGAGGCCAAAAACTTTCCATATAAGCAAGGACCACAGGAGCAGGTGAGCATGAAGACCCATCAGTACTTTCACCTCATCGATCTCCTCCACTCTCAGCTTGTTTCTCATCATGCATTTGGTAAAGGGAAGTTCTTCTGTAACGTCACCTCAGATTTGCTGTGGACTATGATCATGACAAAAAACAAATAAAAAAACTTATAAACTGAAGCAAAACTTCCCCTCAATTCTGGTGGATTTGAGATCCCACAGGAGGAAGTCTTGAGGATTTTGTGGAAGACAGCAAGTACTGTATGTGAAACTTTGTGGACTTTGTGAAATCGTGTTCTTCTGCGAGGATGTTTACCACAGAGACATTCAGATCTTCAAGACTCATTGATTCAGACTTGTTTGTCCATAAGTTATGGTTTACCCATTACCCCCCACCCCCCCACTGCACCCCAATTCAGCAGTCTTCATTTCTGCTTTTGATCAGATTCAGTCATCGATGTTGACAACCCAAGAGTCTTCATTTCACTGTTTATAGAGTGGTGTGCTTCTCAGGGCTAGAAGGACCTTTGTGATTTGCGACTCGAGGAGAAAGTTCATGTCTTAGATTAATACACAAATGTCCTGACAAGCTTTTATAATCATTCACAGACTCAAGAGATTTTGTGGCTTTAAACAAGCAGAAATGAAAAAGGAAGTTGAGATGTTACAGAGGGATGGATAATAGGCGCACTTGTTTAATTTATTTATTGTGTTGAGAGGAGATGGAGGCATGAGAACTCATCTCAGAGCCACGTATTACTGAAACAAACAAAGAGAACAACTGGAGCATTTCAGACTGGGAGGAACAGACTGGAGGGAATGAATGGTGAACAGAATATAACGTAAATGTAGAAATATTACCTCACTGTTGTATAATTGAAATCAACAAAAATGGCAAATTATTTTTGTGCCGCTTATGATTCAGTTCTGTTTTGTTTTAGAGGTACTGTATGTAGTAAAACATAAATTCTGTAAATAATAAAAGAAAAGAAAACATTTTGAGATGCCCCAGTAAAACAAGAATGCAAAGTCAATATAAATAGTTAGTGCCTTAATTAATGAATGATGTCTTTTTAAAAAATATTAAGTTATTGGTAAAGTTTTTTTTTCTGTTTTAATGTCTTATGTGTAGATATATGCTATTTAATATAATTTATGAAGAACTGTAACCTGACATTGGAAGTGTTTGTATAAACTGTTTGCACACTGATGAGGATTATCTTAGTTTTTTATGTTTAAGGACGTTTCACTGTCAGTATTGTTACTAGTTTTACACAGTAATGTTGTTTAAATCTTATCAATCATTTTGTAAAATCAAAGAACAATAAATACATTTGAGTAAAAAATGACCATGAAATACTTTTGTTTTTAAGTAACTCCAGAATCTGCTTAAATGATGTCTTCCCTTGACCTGCACTGTGCACAGTATGAAAATACTGTACAGTTTACACTATAAATCTCAAAGAAATCCAGTCCATAAATAAAAAGATGTCTTAAGTAGACATTTTAATTGCATGGTCTGTGTCTTTGGTTTAGTTTATGGTTAAAATAACTCACGGTTACTGCTGCAGTAAAAGCTAATTTGGTCAAAAGAGCATTTAAAAAAAAAACTTTTTCTCACGAACTTTCACATAAAATCCAGGATCATTTATCAGCAAACACGTACTTTCAGGGTCAGAAATGCTAGGAATGCTGGAGTCGCTGTAACACGCTCACGTGAACCACATTCACCAAACACTCATTCAGAAAGTGCACATGGATATTATAAAACATTTCATGCTTTACACTCAATAATCTACAGTTTGTGTAGATAATGTGAGCTGTTTTTGCATAAGCACTGCACATTGATTTTCTACACTAACTGTTTACCACACTAACTGATCAAAAGTTTGTGCTCTGCATGACTTTTTCATGTTTTTGAAAGAAATCAGACCAAAACACCTAAGCTGCATTTATTTGATCAAAAATACAGTAAAAACTAACGGTAAAATATTACAATTTAAAACAGCTATTTCTGTGTGAATCTGTGTTAAAGTGTAATGTATTTCTGTGATGCTCCGCTGTATTTTCAGCATCATTCCTCCAGTCTTCAGTGTCACATGATCTTCAGAAATCATGAAAAGATGATGATTTACTGCTCAAGAAACATTTCTGATTATTATCAATGTTGAAAATAGTTGTGCTGCAGAATATTTTTGTGGAAACCATGATGAATTTTATTTTTCTGGATTCTTTGAAAATTGTCAAATTTTCGTTTTATTTTCAACATAGTACTTGTGCCATTTTTGATTCATTTAAAGTATTCCCCAAATGTTTGGACAGTAGTGTGTGTTAATGAGCCACAATAAATGTGCACTAGTGAGGGTTCTCAACTAACCAAAGACCAAGGTCAGCATCAGACTGGATTCAGATGGATTTGATCTACATATTTTGGGGGGTTAATTAAAAGCTTATGACATAAATAAAAAGACATATTGGTTTGATTTTTGAAAGGGAACATTTTATTTTGTCCTCTTACGTTCTGTTTCAGATGTTCTGGAGTCTGATTGTGTTGCTGACGCTGGCAGACACATCAGAGACTGGATGACAAACACACTTTTTCATGTCCTCACTTATTGTGTAACTCTAAAAGCACAAAGACCTAGAATATGAACCAGTGTAAAATAGAAAACAGAAGAACATTCTCCTTCATATTTCATGCCTCTTTCTTTGTGTCAGTCTGACTGTGCCGTAGCGTCCCATAGCAGATCTGAGCTGGAGAGACATAGAGAAGCATCCAAATGAACCGACTGTGAGAGAAGAAGAGAGATGGCCTTGAGCACATGCTGCAATGACCAAAATACAAACACTGTCCTCATGAAGAGCTCAAACTACTTCTGATTTGGAACTGGAAAGTGTCCGTTTCCCCCATTTTCATAACTGATTTAACACTAATGAATCGATGTGGAAAACGATCATTGCATTGATCCACACACTGATCTAAAATTGGAGCCTGATGTCAGACTTGTTTAATATTGTGTCTGATCTGCAAACTGTGCGTGTGATGATTAGAAATGATGATAATAAATAAAACCGACTCTATTGCGAGTCATGAATCCTTCTCTAGTGAAATATTGATTCATCAGCATAAATGTCCATCTGCTCTGCTGTTCTCATCAAGGCTGTTTGGAAGAAACCTCTGAGACGTTCGTGAAGGGTTTAATGGAGTGTGTGTTAGAGCTTGGGTCTCACAGCGTTCACTAGTATTTCACACGCATGTGTAAGTCTTGTTCAGCCGTCGTTGATGTGACCACAAGGGTTTGCAGACGAGACGCTCGCAGCCGTAAACATGTTCAGACAGACTCCCGCTCAAGGCGTCATACATCTGTCTGCCGTCTCAAGGTCTTCTGTGGGTCAAAACACTTCATCATTACCCATAAAACCTGTTTCCCCATACAGCAACACTATGTCTTCTAATAGGTTTTTAAATAAAGCAATAATCCCCAAGAAGCTGTGGTTTACAGAGAATTTATAACAGCTAAGGGGTGTTGTTAGGTATTATTATCTGTTATAAATTCACTGTAAACCACAGCTTCTTGGGGATTATTGCTTTTATAAAACGGTTATTCCATATACGTAGTAAGGTTTAAAAAAATAAAACAGAGCAAATAAAGTGTAATGATATTAATAAAAACAGTATTCTTCCACCAAATAATGTAGTTACTTAGAAACAGTTTTGGTTGTAACAAAGTGGTTGCTGAGCAACACACAGAAGTAAACAAAGGTGTGTGTTTGTAGAGTAGTTAATTCCTGTACATATTTTTAAATAAAATAGAATTTAACTACTTTTTTCGAAACTGCAAATTTTATGATATGCATTATGATATTTTATTTTATTATTTGTAACATTTTTAAATACATTTTAAGATTTTTAAAAGAATATTCTGTGTGCATTCCTAAAGCTCAAACAGAAAAAGTAACGCTCGCAACACCAAGATCAAGGGTTCGATTCTCAGTTCGATTTCTCAGAAATGAGAAAAACTCAGAAAATATCAGGAAAAAAATGTATTTCCCACAACTCAAAAATCGATTTGTCAAATTGTTTTAAAATACACTTAAATCAAGATTATTTAAGGGAGATTCACAATGACTGAAGATAAGAAGAGAAACTGAACAAAATGAAGAGAATTTATGACATATCTGAAAATGGACTTCATTTAAAAGGGAAAACACTTTTATATTTCTGAACCCAATGACAGGTATTTGAACATTTTGTAATGATAAACTCAATTTGATACATTTCTCAGAAAACAAGACGTATTATCTTTAGTCATTGTGGATGTCCAGTCTCTTGATTTAAGGAAGTTCAGATGTTTGCGTATCTGAGTTAAGAGCATGAGTTTCTGCAGTGTGAGGAGTTCTGTGTGTTGGTGGTAAATCGAGGAGGTCTGAACTCGACCTCCAGCTCCTCTCACGCCCCGAGGGAAGAAAGACACTCGTTCACTGAGAAACACGAGCTGATGACTGGAGCTCAGAACTTTCTGGAGAATGATGAATTTGCTGTACTTTAGTCTGTTCAGAGAAAGAATTCTTTAAACTTTAGATCACTTAGACAAATCATATCTTCTGTGGCGTATTTATGTGAAAAACTCAAGGGGAAAAAAAAATTAATATATTGTTAAATATGAAAAAAACATTGGCCAAAAATATATATTTGTTAAAATATGTTTTCTACCCAATTTTTTAAAAATGTATTTAATTTTTTTTTCTATAACACACATTTTTTTCTATAAGGACCATTGGTTGGTGTGATATATATACAGGTACTGGTCATATAATTAGAATATCATCAAAAAGTTGATTTATTTCACTAATTCCATTCAAAAAGTGAAACTTGTATATTATATTCATTCATTACACACAGACTGATATATTTCAAATGTTTATTTCTTTTAATTTTGATGATTATAACTGACAACTAAGGAAAATCCCAAATTCAGTATCTCAGAAAATTTGAATATTGTGAAAAGGTTCAATAAGGTCAATATTGAAGACACCTGGTGCCACTAATTAACTAATTAACTCAAAACACCTGCAAAGGCTTTAAATGGTCTCTCAGTCTAGTTCTGTAGGCTACACAATCATGGGGAAGACTGCTGACTTCACAGTTGTCCAAAAGACGACCATTGACACCTTGCACAAGGAGGGCAAGACACAAAAGGTCATTGCAAAAGAGGCTGGCTGTTCACAGAGCTCTGTGTCCAAGCACATTAATAGAGAGGAGAAGGGAAGGAAAAGATGTGGTAGAAACAAGTGTACAAGCAATAGAGATAACCACACCCTGGAGAGGATTGTGAAACAAAACCCATTCAAAAATGTGGGGGAGATTCACAAAGAGTGGACTGCAGCTGGAGCCAGTGCTTCAAGAACCACTACACACAGATGTATGCAAGACATGGGTTTCAGCTGTCGCACTCCTGGTGTCAAGCCACTCTTGAACAACAGACAGCGTCAGAAGCGTCTCGCTTCAAAAAGGACTGGACTGATGCTGAGTGGTCCACAGTTATGATCTCTGATGAAAGTACATTTTGCATTTCCTTTGGAAATCAGGGTCCCAGAGTCTGGAGGAAGAGAGGAGAGGCACACAATCCACGTTGCTTGAGGTCCAGTGTAAAGTTTCCAGTCAGTGATGGTTTGGGGTGCCATGTCATCTGCTGGTGTTGGTCCACTGTGTTTTCTGAGGTTCAAGGTCAACACAGCCGTATACCAGGAAGTTTTAGAGCACTTCATGCTTCCTGCTGCTGACCAACTTTATGGAGATGCAGATTTTATTTTCCAACAGGACTTGACACCTGCACACAGAGCCAAAGCTTCCAGTACCTGGTTTAAGGACCATGGTATCCCTGTTCTTAATTGGCCAGCAAACTCGCCTGACCTTAACCCCATAGAAAATCTATGAGGTATTGTGAAGAGGAAGATGTGATATGCCAGACCCAAGAATGCAGAAGAGCTGAAGGCCACTATCAGAGCAACCTGGGCTCTTATAACCAGGGGCAAGGCTACATAAGGGCCAGGGTGGCACTGGTCCACTCAGATTGACGGCTGGCCCACCCAATCAGAACAGAAAATCCAGTTTAAAATGAACACAATTACTGAACACTGATGTCTTGTTACTTTGTCTTTGTATTTTAACCTTATCAAAGAACCTAATGAAATATGAAAATATATGGCATTATTTTACTGACAAATATGGAGAGAGCGCATTATTGTAGCGCGAAAGCACATTAATACAATGTGTGAGCGCAAATCTCTCTGCTCGCGCACGGATTTTCTTGATCTTGCACAAAACCGGACGCGTGCTCAGATATACCTGCTCTCGTCCAAAAAACAGCGCGCTCACTTAAAACTTGTCTCTCCTCTCGCTCAACTGTGTCCTGTGCACGCTCAAATCTCTCTGGGTTCATGCGCTGTAGATAGCTATTAATTATTTTCAAATCTGAATTAAATATTGTCAAAAGTTATCAACCAATCAGATTTCAAAGATGGATCTGTAAATTCTTTACAATTTAATTGTATTAGAAAGTAATCAGGTGTTTGGATTATTTGTAAATAACTTAGTTTAACAGTTTAGTCAAACCCTTCTGAACAATTTATCTAAACAAACAAGAAAGCATATTATTCTTAAAATTAATGTGGTCATATAGGCCTATATATATTGTGTACTTATAGCCTATAGATAGATAGATCTCACATCCAAAGCCTAGCCAAATCTGGCAACCATTACTGGGCCAGAGCTGGCTCATTTTCGGTGAGCCGCTGCCAGAACACAGCCGAGTGAGCCGACACTCAGCCGCATTGTCCTGATTGCGCTGGCTACCTGGGAAAGAAATACAGGAGATTGAGCGTGGCTCCACTGCAGATCCTCCACAGCTGTTGGTTATTAAACACTACTCGATCCAGAGTCCCTGATGTTGCAACAGCTCTCAAGTTGTTTCTGACTGACCTGTAGGAGCCTTTAATAAAATCATCTGCCACATGTAGAAATATAACCTCCAGAACATAAACCAGTTACTGACAAATGTCACTTAATGCAGTTCAAATCGATTGTAAAATGAAATGCACAAATATGAAAACAACATCGTATTACTGTTCTCATTTATATTTTTGTGTGATATTTATCTCAGTGTGACATGAGTTTATGAAATGTTTGATTAGAAAACTGCATATACAATAATTAAAGATGAATTATAAACTGCTGTAATAGATTATTAGTATTATAGGACAGTGTATTTCTTTAACTTTTTTATTTTAACTTTAGTTTGAGTTATTTTAGTAAGTCAAGTATTTTATTTGAGTTAATATTTTTTTAACTACATGAAATAAATACGTACAGTAACACAGATGGTTGTTTTATGGTTTAGTTTTAGTGAGCTATGTGGTTCTGCTGCTGTTCTGTGTATGATTATATATGAATGCAGTGAAATGCATTATGGAATCTAAATAAACATGCAGAAGGATCGTAGCTGCCTGGCTTATTCTCACTCGTTTACTGGCCCTAACGGCCACTAAATACACATTTGTTTTTTAAATGACCGGCATTCTCACGCGACGTTTGACCACTGACCATTATAAAGCACAGAATTTGTTTCTTCAGCGTTATGAACTCGAGCCATTGTGCATCATTCTGCACTGATTCAAAACATTCAGCATTTTAGGTTTGACAAACTGAATTGAACTTTTTATGACTAGCTGTGTTGTCTGACCACCACAATATATACTCCATTTACACCATATAATACACACAAGTACTTTCACTAAAACGACTTGCACTCTAATAGTATAGAAATACTAGTAAAGCAGCAATGCTTTGTAAATGTTCATTTTCAAGTCTTCCTGAAGGCTGTGTAATGCTCCGTCTGGAAACTGGCATCTCTTATAAAAACAGAGACTGAATGAGTCAGAGTCAGGAGAGCTCTGGTCGCTCGGTCAGTGCCACGTGGAAGCAGGAACAGAGCCAGATTTCCCTTAGCAGCTCCATCACGAGAACTACAGCAGAACACACACACATCAGACCGGACCAGTAAGCACACACCAGACCAGACTGAACAAGAACACACACACACACACCAGATCAGACCAGACCAAACCAGACCAGAAAGCACACACCAGACCAGACCAGAACAAACACACCAGACCAGACTGAACAAGAACACACACACCAGACCAGATCAGACCAGACCTCAACACACATACTGGACCAGAAAACACACACCAGAACAGATCAGAACCAAAACCCAAACACACACACCAGACCGGACCAGAACACAAACACACACCAGACCAGACCAGACCGGACCAGAAAGCACACACCAAACCAAACCAGACCTGAACACACACACCAGACCAGACTGGAACAGAAAACACACACCAGACCAGACTGGAACAGACCTCAACACACACACCAGACCAGATCAGAACCGAAACCCATACACACACACTAGACCGGACCAGAACTGAACAAACACACCAGACCAGACCCGACCAGAAAGCACACACCAGACCAGAACTCTCACACTAGACCAGACTGGACCAGAACACACACATACACACACACACACACACACCAGACCTGACTTTCCATAAACTTCTTTTACTTTTATACTGACCAAACAATATTTTACATCCTCTAACCCTACACCTACCCCTTACAGAAAACCTGTTTGCATTCTTACACTCTCAGATATACATCTTTTACTTTTATTTTTTTTTTTTAATTCCTTAAGGGGACCGCCGGCCAGTGCCCACAATGTCAAAAATGTCAGGTTTTACTATCCTTGTGGGGACATTTGGTCACACACACACACACACACACACAGAGAGAGACACACACACACACACACACACACACTCATTCCTGCAGCATTAAAAAAGCAAGCAGCAGATCAGAAGCACATGAATCAGTGTTACACCTTCAGTTAAAGAGAGAGAGAGAAATGCCGTTTTAGCGTACGATCCACTCTTCAGCTTGTGAGCAGATTATGTTGGGACTCGGTCCAGTCTCTGAACACATGACAACAGAACACAACAACAACAGCAGAACAAAACACGACTGTCAGCTCCGATCGCAGGCTGAATGTCACAAGCAGACCCACATTCCCCAGCTGGACTCAATCTCTCTTGTTTTCATCGATTAGACGCAGTCTGCTGAGGGTCACCACTGTGTCCATCAGATCACACAGAAACACGTCCAGATCTCTGACAGCAGCTTATGAGGAACAACCCTCTCAAAACATCTCGCCATTTCAGCAGAACAACTCCTGGACTTCACACACATAAGATCATGTTATCCAACCAACACCATTTTGAGTTTTCAGATGTGATGGTGGTGAATAAACACATAAAACATGCAGCAGAACCTGGGATTCAAGTGGAGCAAACCTTTCAACAAACTCCTCAAAATCATTATACTGTACATTATGCATTATAAAGGCATTCACGATGTACACTGTTATACCTTTTCATAAAGAACTGTAAATGCATTGTAATATATGAAGTTTTGTTTCTGTTTTAATGCATTCTAAAGATGTAACAAAGAATAGATAAGTATTATAATGTATTAAATGTGGTTACAATTATTCATGAGATCATGCAATGCATTAATACTTTTAAAATGCATTATATATAAAAGCTAGTAAAAGTGAAAACGTAAAATAAAAGCCAGTACTATAAAATCTATAAAAGTAAAGTTTAATGATAATACAGTTTATTAAAACGTTACTTTTTTTGGAGTATCATAACGTAAAAATATTTTGTCCATGTTTTAATTGAAACAATACTTCTCTGTTTGCCAAAAAATGAAAGAATTTGAATAATATTTCGTTAATTACATCATTAAAAGTTAGGATACATTTGATAGCCTCTGTCTTTGAAAAATAAATATGTATTAAATCATAAAAAAAACACAGATTTCTTAAAAAATTCCCAAAAAGAAAAAAATTAAGGCATTATTTTTAATCATAATTGATTTTTTTTAAAGATTTTATTCTATTTTAAACTATAAAATCAGAATGGACTGAACTAAACCTCACATTGACCTATAAATATTCCTGAAATGACGGAGTCGCACCGGAGCCGATCCAGGAGCGACGTCAATGGGAAAGAGTCTCAAACTGCTCCCAGACCAGAAATGAACCTCAATAGTTCATTATTTATGACACTTCTCCAGCCTCAGTGAAGTCTCTTGGCCTGATGAAGATGTGAGCTTCTGTTACAGACACTCATAACGAGCACAGTCAAACCATACGGCTGAGATTCATCCATTCATGGATCAAACTCTCTGAACTCTCAATCAGAGACAGAAGACGTGAGGAGACGGAGTGTGAAACAGCAGAGTTTGATCGTGTGGATCATTTAGAAATTCATAATGCTGTAGCTTCATAAGGTTAAACACAGTTCAGTATCAACATGAAACTAAGCAGCATTTCTCAATAACATTTATCATCCAAGGATAAAAACACCAGCAGGGCCTCTGTCAGAGATTTCATGCTGTTTTGCAGAAGCACTCACATGAAAATAAAGCCCAGCGGTTTTCCTGCACCTGGTATTTGCTCTTGGACTTTACACAATATCCTGACTGAGCTCTCGGACGCTCGGCCAAAGAGCCCTCTAAAGCCAAATATCTAAGTCTTGACTAACATCCTTCTGTTCCCCAATGATCGAATCTCCCATCAGGCCGAGCGGCGAGCGCTGAGGTCAGAGGTAGGCGAGGATGAGGTAAGGGTTGACACGCCGCCCGTGATTAAAAACTTCAATATAATGACTGTGAGCTCATAGATCCACCGCACTCAACTGGAATATGAACGTATAGCTTAATAACAGATGTTACTGCACAGCACACAGATGTATAATAGTGCTTTTTAATATGTATCTTTGAGATTTTTTGTTAATAATTAGAATTTTCTGCTTTCATGTAAAGTTTAGTTAAAGTTTTAGTCGTTTTTATTATTATTATTATTATTATTTATTATGGTAATAATAATATATACTTAAGAAAATGTAAATATGTCAATATAGTTTTTATTTCAGGTTTAGTTCTGAAATCTGATCTTAAGATAAAATGCAAACCTATATTAAAATGCATAATGGGAGCCAAAAGTCTGGAATAATTTTCAATGTTTTTGAAAGAAGTCTCTTTTGCTCACAGAGGCTGCATTAATTTGACCAAAAATACAGTAAAAACTGTGAAATATTGTTACAATGTTAAACAGCTGTGTTCTGTGTGAATCTCTGTTAAAGTGTAATTTATTTCTGTGATGCACAGCTGTATTTTCAGCATCATTTCTCCAGAATTATCTTCAGAAATCATTCTAATATGCAGAAAACATTATTACAGATCTCAAGATAAAGTCATGTGACACTTCCTGTTTGTTGTTGGCGGCTGTACTGCGTTTGAGCTCCGTCACTATATTCTTTTCATTGACTATTTTTAACTCAAAAATCAATTTTATACATCATCGTTTCCGTTTATATAACGTGTGAATATATCCTCTATTGTATTCTGCAACAAAAACAATCAGAGCACCTCGCTATCACTAGTTTTATTTTGATCTCCCGGGTCCGCTATTAGCTTTTAGCCCGTTAGCATCAGCGGCGTGGTTGCAGCTAACTGCGCTTACATTGCTAATACTCTATTCACACACATTACCACTGCTGTACTCACTGTTACTTGCTTTAATGGCGGATGAATGTCTCCACTCTGTGCAGCTCGAGCTCGAGGCCGTGGGGAAGCAGATTCGCGACCTGGAGGTGAGGCAGGCCCAGCTGAGAGAGCGGAGAGCCGCGCTGGAATCATCCCGGGCTGACGCTCACAAGTCCGGGGTAAGTATACAGCGATCTGCTAACAGTCCCACCACGTCTACTCCGTGTGTTTCTCTGCACAGGCCCGGTGCACCCAGGACGCGATCTTCCCAGATGTCCTTCACTGCGACGCCGGGACACCACGGACCCTGGGTGCATCCACAGCGGAGGACGCGAGCCGGGTCCCGGGCGACGACTTCTCCCCCTCCTGCCTTCGACATCTCCATCCCGAACCGCTTCGCTCCCCTCCGCGAGACAGGACGCGACGCTGTGATCATCGGAGACTCCATCGTCCGACACGTAAGTGCTACGTTAGCCGAAGGTAAAGTGCACACTCATTGTTTGCCTGGTGCTCGTGTTCTCGATGTTTCTGCGCAGATACCCGCGATCCTGAAGGCCGACGAGAGCCCCAGAGCGGTCGTGCTTCACGCCGGGGTTAACGACACCACGCTGCGGCAGACAGAGACGCTGAAGAGGGACTTCAGCAGCCTGATCGAGACGGTTCGCAGCATGACGCCCGCGGCGACGATCGTCGTGTCAGGACCACTGCCCACGTATCGACGAGGACAAGAAAGGTTCAGTAGACTTTTTGCTTTAAATGAATGGCTGTTGTCATGGTGTAAAGAACAGAAACTGCTATTTGTTAATAACTGGAATCTTTTCTGGGAGCGTCCTAGGCTGTTTCGCGCTGATGGATTACACCCCAGCAGAATCGGAGCGGAGCTGCTCTCTGACAACATCTCCAGGACACTTCGCTCCATGTGACTAGTAAGACAATTCTCTAATAACTATTATCATGAGTTTTGTTCCACCCGCTTAAATGATAAAAGTACTTGTGCTGTAAAAACTATTAAGACTGTGTCTGTTCCCCGAATAGTGAGGTCAAAATATAATGTAGGATCTAGATAAAATCTTATCGTAATTAAACCAGAAAAATGTAAAGTAAATGAACAAAAACAATTTTTAAAGTTTGAGCTCATAAATATTAGATCACTCACACCCAAAGCAGTTATTGTAAATGAAATGATCACAGAAAATAGTTTTGATGTACTCTGCTTGACTGAAACCTGGCTAAAACCAAATGATTATTTTGGTCTAAATGAGTCGACTCCACCAAACTACTGTTATAAGCATGAGCCCCGTCAGACTGGTCGTGGAGGAGGTGTTGCAACAATATATAGTGATATTCTCAATGTTACCCAGAAAACAGGATACAGGTTTAACTCTTTTGAAATACTTCTGCTAAATGTTACACTGTCAGACATGCAAAAGAAGTCTAATGTATCTCTTGCTCTGGCTACTGTGTATAGACCACCAGGGCCGTATACAGAATTCCCAAAAGAATTTGCAGATTTCCTCTCAGACCTTCTAGTTACAGTTGATAAGGCACTAATCATGGGAGATTTTAATATTCACGTTGATAATGCAAATGATAAGCAGGAGTCAAGCAAAATGTCACCGGGCCCACTCATCGTTTTAATCATACACTAGATCTAATTATATCGCATGGAATCGATCTTACTGCTATAGATATTGTACCCCAAAGTGATGATATTACAGACCATTTCCTTGTATCGTGCATGCTGCGTATAACTGATATTAACTATATGTCTCAGCGTTACCGTCTGGGCAGAACTATTGTTCCAGCCACCAAAGACAGATTTGCAAATAACCTGCCTGATCTATCTCAACTGCTATTTGTACCCAAAAATACACATGAATTAGACGAAATTACTGACAACATGGGCACTATTTTCTCTAATACATTAGAAGCTGTTGCCCCCATCAAATTGAAAAAGGTTAGAGAAAAACGTACTGTGCCATGGTATAACAGTAATACTCACTCTCTCAAGAAAGTAACTCGTAGTCTTGAACGCGAATGGAGAAAAACTAACTTGGAAGTTTTTAGAATTGCATGGAAAAACAGTATGTCCAGCTATAGACAGGCTCTAAAAACTGCTAGGGCAGAGCATATCCACAAACTCATAGAAAAACCATAGAAAAACCAAAACAATCCAAGGTTTTTATTTAGCACAGTGGCTAAATTAACAAATTACCAGACGCCACCTGATTCAAATATTCCACCAACGTTAAATAGTAATGACTTTATGAATTTCTTCACTGATAAAATAGATAACATTAGAAATACAATAGCGAATGTAGATTCTACAGCGTCTAACACTTCAGTTTCATCCATCGCACCCAAAGATAAACTGCAGTGCTTTACAAATATAGGAC
The DNA here is from genome assembly GCF_963082965.1 of Carassius carassius. NCBI lineage: Eukaryota > Metazoa > Chordata > Actinopteri > Cypriniformes > Cyprinidae > Carassius > Carassius carassius. Next base: position 370,968 of record NC_081786.1, on the reverse strand, counting down.
AGGAAGAGCTAAATAAACTAATCACTGTATCTAAACCAACAACATGTTTATTAGATCCTGTACCCACTAAATTACTAAAAGAGTTGTTACCTGTAGCCGAAGAACCGCTTCTCAATATCATTAACTCGTCGTTATCTTTAGGTCACGTCCCAAAACCATTCAAGCTGGCGGTTATCAAGCCTCTTATTAAGAAACCAAAACTAGATCCTAGTGTACTGGCAAATTATAGGCCTATTTCAAATCTTCCATTTATGTCTAAAATTTTAGAAAAAGTTGTGTCTGCTCAATTGAGCACCTTCCTGCATAAAAATGATCTGTATGAAGAATTTCAATCAGGTTTTAGGCCCCACCATAGCACAGAAACTGCACTTGTTAAAATTACAAATGACCTGCTTCTTGCGTCAGATCAAGGCTGCATCTCATTTCTAGTCTTACTTGATCTTAGTGCTGCGTTCGACACCATAGATCATGACATACTCATAGATCGATTACAAAACTATACAGGTATTCAAGGGCAGGCTCTAAGATGGTTTAGATCCTACCTGTCCGATCGCTACCATTTTGTTTACTTAAATGGGGTGTCATCTCATTTCTCATCAGTAAAATATGGAGTGCCACAAGGATCCGTCCTAGGTCCCCTTCTATTTTCAATATACATGTTGCCCTTTGGTAATATTATTAGAAAATACGGGATTAGTTTCCACTGTTATGCTGATGATACTCAGCTATATATCTCAACGAGACCAGATGAAACTTCCCAATTATCTAAGCTAACAGAGTGTGTTAAAAATATAAAAGATTGGATGACAAATAATTTTCTCCAATTAAATTCGGATAAGACAGAGATATTAATTATTGGACCAAAAAACACCACACAGAATCTTGTAGATTACAATCTGCAACTAGACGGATGTACTGTTACTTCCTCTACAGTCAGAAATCTGGGTGTTATATTGGACAGCAATTTGTCTTTTGAAAATCATATTTCCAATGTTTCAAAAACTGCATTCTTCCATCTTAGAAACATTGCCAAGCTACGAAACATGTTATCTGTTTCTGATGCAGAAAAGCTAGTTCATGCATTCATGACCTCTAGACTGGACTATTGTAATGCACTTCTAGGTGGTTGTCCTGCTTCGTCAATAAACAAGCTACAGGTAGTCCAAAATGCAGCAGCTAGAGTCCTTACCAGGTCAAGAAAATATGATCATATTACCCCAATTTTACAGTCTCTGCACTGGCTACCTATTAAGTTCTGTATCAGTTACAAATTATCATTACTTACCTATAAGGCCCTAAATGGTTTAGCTCCTGTGTACCTAACTAGCCTTCTACCACGCTACAACCCATCACGCACCCTAAGGTCACAAAACACTGGACTTTTGGTAGTTCCTAGGATAGCAAAGTCCACTAAAGGAGGTAGAGCTTTTTCACATTTGGCTCCCAAACTCTGGAATAGCCTTCCTGATAATGTTCAGGGTTCAGACACACTCTCTCTGTTTAAATCTAGATTAAAAACGCATCTCTTTCGCCAAGCATTAGAATAATGTATCTCTTAAATTGTGAGTGTAGTTGCATCTGCATTTTTATTCTTTAGCTTGGGTTAAACTAATTTTACTTTGTTGGATCAGCAGCTATGCTAATGATGTCTCTATTTGTTTCTCTGTTTCTGCTGGATCTTCATCCCGTGGTAACTAGGATTTACACAAGCTCCAGTCTGGATCCAGAACACCTGAGAAGAGATGATGCTGACCCTCAGAGGACCCCAGATGATGCTAACCTTGAATCAACAACAGAACTAAATAATTATTGCTACATGTGTGACTGCATCATACAATAACTATTAATTAATAATATTGATAGTTCATCATCTAGCTGACTACGTCTTGTATTATTGTTATTATTTTTATTTTTCTAAAATCCTGTCAAACGTGCACAAACTACTAGCTACTACTAAATATTGTAGAAACATAATTTTCTGTAAAGTTGCTTTGTAACGATTTGTATTGTAAAAAGCGCTATACAAATAAACTTGAATTGAATTGAATTGAATTGACTGAAGCAGATAAACAAGTGGTTAAATATATGCAAAGGCGGCGAGATCAATCGCAATTCACCATGCAAATGCATGATGACGTTTTGATTGGCAAACATTCAAGGTTTTCTTGAAATGTTCACAACGACACAAGCAGGGCCGAAATTATCTCTGAATCAGTTTCTGGACACTGTGCTCACACTAAATTAATTAGGTACATCTTTATACATATTAGTACTTTAAGGGAACAAATTACTGCTCTAATGTACTAATACATTCTTATTGGGTTAAAAAAGGTACAAGGATTTAGCTAATTTTAAGGGTACTGCTCCAGTGACAAGCTGTTGTACCCCAAAAGGTACCATTTTAGCCATTTTTTCTGTGTTGCCTGAGATTTCCCGGCCTGAAATTACATCCCAGCCCTGAATAACAAGACACTCTGGCGCACGCATTAGCAGCATCTACTTATTTCCATCCAGCCATTCCAGGAGTGCATGTGTGAGAACACAGTGAGATCAAAACCGAGGTAACGGCTGACAGAAGCCCAGAGCCGACACAGAGCGCTCTTTGTTCAGCCATCAGAATCAATTTCCCCAGTTCTGCCTCCTCTGGCACGGAGGACGCTTTCAGGGCAGGAGCAGATCAGCGCCAGAAGCACCTTCAACTGCACATTTTGTGGGATAAACGTGCACATTATGTGAGCGTGCAAGAAGAAAGAGAACAGCAGCGGTCAGCGGTTCACTGCTGCATATGGAACAAAGATAGAAACGATACATTTCCAGTTTCTGTGCAGTTCATTTACAGTTTATATGCTCAAGCTTCGTTGCACTCGCAAAGCTGCATTATATAAGATGCATGGTGTGAAATGCTGCATATCAAGTGCATTGTAACATAAACGGTTTATTTTGTGAAAACGGTGTTGATCATTTCCAGTAAGGGTTATAAATGATATCGTGTTGGTTTGTTGATACACACCAATCAGTGTTTCGCTAGAAAAACAATCATCCAGCTCTGAACAAACTAGACAAAGTAAGCAGTTTACACACCGCTGGACTGAACGCAGAAGAAGTGAACGATTAATAATGAGGTGATGTCGAGCGAGAGATTATGAAAGCTATCACACTTTAATGTGCTTTGGCCTTCAGTGCTGGCGACCATTAAAACACAGCCGTGTGATGGAAATAAGCCCAATTACACCATCCACAACATCTCTCTGTATTTATAAACCTACTAAAGTCAGGCACAGCAACACTGACCCGAATGATTCACTGAACAGCAGCTAGAACACATTATACTGCTGTGGACCAACATTAATATAGAGAAGCTGTTTCTCTCTTAAAGTCATGGAAGATCTTGTTTCGGCACAGAATAAAAAGTAAAATAATTGCAAGTTTACAGAACAGTGCAGTTTACCTCACAACTTTTTTTTTTTTCATCAGAACTCTGTTTATCTCACAATTTTAATTTTTTTTCTCAGAATTTCACAATTATATCTCCCAATTTATATCTCCTAGTTAATTCCAAGTTTATACTTTAATTAAAAAAAATTCTTCTCCCAATCCGGAGACAATTGCACAATTTTACTTGCAATTCAGATTTTATAACTTACAATTCTGAGAAAAAAAACTTTGATATACAGTAGTTAATATATAAAATAGAAAGTATGTAGAATGGAGAATATTGAAAATATAGAATATAGAAAGAGGTTTATATATAATTATAAACTCACAAGATAACCTCTCATAATTCTGACTTTGCAAGAAAAAAAAAAGATTTAATTGTGAGAAATAAACTGTCACAAGCTTCCACAGGAACATCTGTACACCGGCTTCATCATCCATTTTTTTTAATATAAATAACTTAACATCAGTGATAACTAAAACTGAATTTGTTTCATAAATGGGTGAATTTAACAGCATTAACACTGTTATTTTCCTGTTTATTCTTGTGAAGCTGTTTTGAAACAATCCGTGTTGTTTAAGCGCTATAGAAACGAATGTGACTGGACATGTGGGATGATTAGACTGAATCTGTCAGACTGATCCCACTGGAAGTCTCAGTCTGTCAGGGTCAAAGAGTCAAACACACGCAGAGATACTTTAATTATGTCAGAGGCGGCCGGGTCCAGAAGACATCAAACATCTCCTGCCCATCGACAAGCTCCTGCAATAACAGGAAGTTTCCATCAGACCTGTGAAGAGGATCCAAACATCTGTGGTTTTCTTGGGCTTCCGCACGTAATTACAGAAATTGCTTTGCAAAGGAAAGAAGGACTCTATAAATGTAGAGGCCAATTCCTGTAGCGGTGAGATGAGAATCAGATGACAAGGATGATTCGCTTTCTTTCACTGACTAATCACAAGTTCATGACACTATTCTCTTTAAATGACCACAAATTGTCAGTCACAACATCTGAATCTCACAGTAAGACAATGAGGAATTAAATGAAGTGTAATATTGAGTCTTAGAAGATTGATCACTAGTGCTAATGTTAGTATTGGTGCTGCGTTCAACACCATAGATCATGACATACTCATAGATCAATTACAAAACTATACAGGTATTGAAGGACAGGCTCTAAGATGGTTTAGATCCTATCTGTCCGATCTCTTTAAACGAAATCGATTTAGACAGAGAGTCTAATCTCAATGATAATCTCAATTATCACCAGTAAAGTATGGAGTGCCACAAGGATCCGTCCTAGGTCCTCTTCTATTTTCAGTATACATGTTGCCCCTATAATACAACCCGAATTCCGGAAAAGTTGGGACGTTTTTTAAATTTTAATAAAATGAAAACTAAAGGAATTTCAAATCACATGATCCAATATTTTATTCACAATAGAACATAGATAACATAGCAAATGTTTAAACTGAGAAATTTTACACTTTTATCCACTTAATTAGCTCATTTAAAATTTAATGCCTGCTACAGGTCTCAAAAAAGTTGGCAAGGGGGCAACAAATGGCTAAAAAAGCAAGCAGTTTTGAAAAGATTCAGCTGGGAGAACATCTAGTGATTAATAAAGTTAATTGATATCAGGTCTGTAACATGATTAGCTATAAAAGCTTTGTCTTAGAGAAGCAGAGTCTCTCAGAAGTAAAGATGGGCAGAGGCTCTCCAATCTGTGAAAGACTGCGTAAAAAAATTGTGGAAAACTTTAAAAACAATGTTCCTCAACGTCAAATTGCAAAGGCTTTGCAAATCTCATCATCTACAGTGCATAACATCATCAAAAGATTCAGAGAAACTGGAGAAATCTCTGTGCGTAAGGGACAAGGTCCAAATTTGACATTCTTGTTGGAAATCACGGACGCCGTGTCCTCCGGGCTAAAGAGGAGGGAGACCTTCCAGCATGCTATCAGCGTTCAGTTCAAAAGCCAGCATCTCTGATGGTATGGGGGTGCATAAGTGCATACGGTATGGGCAGCTTGCATGTTTTGGAAGGCTCTGTGAATGCTGAAAGGTATATAAAGGTTTTAGAGCAACATATGCTTCCCTCCAAACAACGTCTATTTCAGGAAAGGCCTTGTTTATTTCAGCAGGACAATGCAAAACCACATACTGCAGCTATAACAACAGCATGGCTTCGTCGTAGAAGAGTCCGGGTGCTAACCTGGCCTGCCTGCAGTCCAGATCTTTCACCTATAGAGAACATTTGGCGCATCATTAAACGAAAAATACGTCAAAGACGACCACGAACTCTTCAGCAGCTGGAAATCTATATAAGGCAAGAATGGGACCAAATTCCTCCAGCAACTCATAGCCTCAATGCCCAGACGTCTTCAAACTGTTTTAAAAAGAAAAGGATATGCTACACCATGGTAAACATGCCCCGTCCCAACTATTTTGAGACCTGTAGCAGAAATCAAAATTGAAATGAGCTCATTTTGTGTATAAAATTTAAACTTTCTCAGTTTAAACATTTGCTATGTTATCTATGTTCTATTGTGAATAAAATATTGGCTCATGTGATTTGAAAGTCTTTTAGTTTTCATTTTATTAAAATTTAAAAAACGTCCCAACTTTTCCGGAATTCGGGTTGTATTAATATTAATATTATTAGAAAATACGGGATTAGTTTCCACTGTTATGCTGATGATACACAGCTATATATCTCAACGAGACCAGATGAATCCTCTAAATTATCTAAGATAACAGAGTGTGTTAAAAATGTAAAAGATTGGATGAGCAAATACTTTCTCCTATTTAATTCGGATAAGACAGAGATATTAATTATTGGACCAAAAAACACCACACAGAATCTTGTAGATTACAATCTGCAACTAGACGGATGTACTGCTACTTCCTCTACAGTCAGAAATCTGGGTGTTATATTAGACAGCAATTTGTCTTTTGAAAATCATATTTCCAATGTTACAAAAACTGCATTCTTCCATCTTAGAAACATTGCCAAGCTACGAAACATGTTATCTGTTTCTGATGCAGAAAAGCTAGTTCATGCATTCATGACCTCTAGACTGGACTATTGTAATGCACTTCTAGGTGATTGTCCTGCTTCGTCAATAAACAAGCTACAGGTCGTCTAAAATGCAGCAGTTAGAGTCTTTACGAGGTCAAGAAAATATGATGATATTACCCCAATTTTACAGTCTCTGCACTGGCTACCTATTAAGTTCCGTATCAGTTACAAATTATCATTACTTACCTATAAGGCCCTAAATGGTTTAGCTCCTGCGTACCTAACTAGCCTTATACCACGCTACAACCCATCACGCTCCCTAAGGTCACCTTTATTTATATAGCGCTTTAAACAAAATACATTGCGTCAAAGCAACTGAACAACATTCATTAGGAAAACAGTGTCAATAATGCAAAAATGATAGTTAAAGGCAGTTCATCATTGGATTCAGTTATGTCATCTCTGTTCAGTTAAATAGTGTCTGTGCATTTATTTGCAATCAAGTCAACGATATCGCTGTAGATGAAGTGTCCCCAACTAAGCAAGCCAGAGGCGACAGCGGCAAGGAACCGAAACTCCATCGGTGACAGAATGGAGAAAAAAACCTTGGGAGAAACCAGGCTCAGTTGGGGGGCCAGTTCTCCTCTGACCAGACGAAACCAGTAGTTCAATTCCAGACTGCAGCAAAGTCAGATTGTGCAGAAGAATCATCTGTTTCCTGTGGTCTTGTCCTGGTGCTCCTCTGAGACAAGGTCTTTACAGGGGATCTGTATCTGGGGCTCTAGTTGTCCTGGTCTCCGCTGTCTTTCAGGGATGTAGAGGTCCTTTCTAGGTGCTGATCCAGCATCTGGTCTGGATACGTACTGGATCCGGGTGACTGCAGTGACCCTCTGATCTGGACACAGACTGGATCTGGTGGCCACGGTGACCTCGGAACAAGAGAGAAACAGACTAATATTAGCGTAGATGCCATTCTTCTAATGATGTAGCAAGTACATCGGGTGTTATGGGAAGTGTTCCCGGTTCCGGTTTACCTAATTAATGCAGCCTAAAAATCCTTTAACGGATTTGGATAATAAAAGCATATTAGTATGTTATGTGTATGCCAGGTTAAAGAGATGGGTCTTTAATCTAGATTTAAACTGCAAGAGTGTGTCTGCCTCCCGAACAATGTTAGGTAGGTTATTCCAGAGTTTAGGCGCCAAATAGGAAAAGGATCTGCCGCCTGCAGTTGATTTTGATATTCTAGGTATTATCAAATTGCCTGAGTTTTGAGAACGTAGCGGACGTAGAGGATTATAATGTAAAAGGAGCTCATTCAAATACTGAGGTGCTAAACCATTCAGGGCTTTATAAGTAGTAAGCAATATTTTAAAATCTATGCGATGTTTGATAGGGAGCCAGTGCAGTGTTGACAGGACCGGGCTAATATGGTCATACTTCCTGGTTCTAGTAAGAACTCTTGCTGCTGCATTTTGGACTAGCTGTAGTTTGTTTACTAAGCGTGCAGAACAACCACCCAATAAAGCATTACAATAATCTAACCTTGAGGTCATAAATGCATGGATTAACATTTCTGCATTTGACATTGAGAGCATAGGCCGTAATTTAGATATATTTTTGAGATGGAAAAATGCAGTTTTACAAATGCTAGAAACGTGGCTTTCTAAGGAAAGATTGCGATCAAGTAGCACACCTAGGTTCCTAACTGATGATGAAGAATTGACAGAGCAACCATCAAGTCTTAGACAGTGTTCTAGGTTATTACAAGCAGAGTTTTTAGGTCCTATAATTAACCTCTGTTTTTTCAGAATTTAGCAGTAAGAAATTACTCGTCATCCAGTTTTTTATATCGACTAGGCAATCCATTAGTTTTTCAAATTGGTGTGTTTCACCGGGCTGCGAAGAAATATAAATCTGAGTATCATCAGCATAACAGTGAAAGCTAACACCATGTTTCCTGATGATATCTCCCAAGGGTAACATATAGAGCGTGAAGAGTAGCGGCCCTAGTACTGAGCCTTGAGGTACTCCATACTGCACTTGTGATCGATAGGATACATCTTCATTCACTGCTACGAACTGATGGTGGTCATATAAGTACGATTTAAACCATGCTAATGCACTTCCACTGATGCCAACAAAGTATTCAAGTCTATGCAAAAGAATGTTGTGGTCAATTGTGTCAAACGCAGCACTAAGATCCAATAAAACTAATAGAGAGATACACCCACGATCAGATGATAAGAGCAGATCATTTGTAACTCTAAGAAGAGCTGTCTCAGTACTATGATACGGTCTAAATCCTGACTGGAAATCCTCACATATACCATTTTTCTCTAAGAAGGAATATAATTGTGTGGATACCACCTTTTCTAGTATCTTGGACAGAAAAGGGAGATTCGAGATTGGTCTATAATTAACTAGTTCTTTGGGGTCAAGTTGTGGTTTTTTGATGAGAGGCTTAATAACAGCCAGTTTGAAGGTTTTGGGGACATATCGATTTTAGAAGTAAAGTAGTTTATAAAGTCATTACTGCTGTGGTGTTGGGAAATGTCAACAATTGTTGAGGCTTTATTTTTCGTTAATTTAGCACTGTATTGAATAAATACCTGGGGTTATGTTTGTTTTCTTCTAAAAGAGAAGAAAAGTAATCGGATCTAGCAGTTTTTAATGCTTTTCTGTAGGATATGTTACTTTCCCGCCAAGCAATACGAAATACCTTTAGTTTTGTTTTCCTCCAGCTGCGCTCCATTTTTCGGGCTGCTCTCTTTAGGGTGCGAGTATGCTCATTATACCATGGTGTCAAACTGTTTTCCTTAACCTTCCTTAAGCGTAAAAGGAGCAACTTTATTTAAAGTGCTAGAAAAGAGAGAGTCCATAGTTTCTGTTACATCATCAAGTTGTTCTGAGGTTTTGGATATGCTAAGGAATTTGGATACATCAGGAAGATAACTTAAAAAGCAGTCTTTTGTGTTAGAAGTGATGGTTCTTCCATACTTGTAACAAGAAGTAGAATTTACAATTTTGGCTATATGAATTTTGCAAAGAACTAAATAATGATCTGAGATATCATCACTTGGCTGAATAATTTCAACACCATCAACATCAATTCCATGTGACAGTATTAAATCTAGAGTATGATTTCGACAATGAGTAGGTCCTGAAACGTGTTGTCTAACACCAATAGAGTTCAGAATGTCTATAAATGCTGATCCCAATGCATCTTTTTCATTATCAACATGGATATTAAAATCACCAACTATTAAAACTTTATCTGCAGCCAGAACTAACTCGGATGTAAAATCACCAAACTCTTTAATAAAGTCTGTATGGTGCCCTGGTGGCCTGTATACAGTAGCCAGTACAAACATAACGGGGGATTTATCATTAACATTTGTTTCTCTGGATAATGTTATATGAAGCACCATTACTTCAAATGAGTTATACTTGTAGCCTGCCCTCTGAGAAATCCTGAAAACGTTGTTATAAATTGAAGCAACACCTCCCCCTTTGCCTTTTAGACGTGGCTCATGTTTATAACAGTAATCTTGGGGGGTGGACTCATTTAAAATAATGTAATCATCAGGTTTTAGCCAGGTTTCTGTCAAACAGAGTACATCTATATTATGATCAGTGATCATATTATTTACAAAAAGTGTTTTCGTAGAAAGGGATCTGATATTCAATAACCCAAGCTTTATCATTTGTTTATCCATATTGCTTCTGTTTTTTATTTGTTGAACCTCAATTAAATTGTTAATCTTAACTTGGTTTGGACGTTTTTTGTATTTTCTAGTTCGGGGAACAGACACAGTCTCTATAGTGTGATATCTAGGTGAAAGAGTCTCTATGTGCTGAGAATTAACTGACCTCTGTGACGGGAGGCAGCTAGCAGACGGTCGGTTTAGCCAGTCTGTTTGCTTCCTGACCTGGGCTCCAGTTAGTCAAGTATAAACACTAAGACTATTTGCCATATTTCTAGAGAGAAGAGTGGCGCCACCCCAGGAGGGATGAAGACCATCTCTTTTCAACAGGTCAGGTCTGCCCCAAAAGCTCGTCCAATTGTCTATGAAACCTATGTTATTCTGTGGGCACCACTTAGACATCCAGCCATTGAGTGATGACAATCTGCTATGCATCTCATCACCACGGTAAGCAGGGAGGGGACCAGAGCATATTACAGTGTCTGACATCGTGCTTGCAAGTTCACACACCTCTTTAATGTTATTTTTAGTGATCTCCGACTGGCGAAGTCGAACATCATTAGCGCCGGCATGAATAACAATCTTACTGTATTTACGTTTAGCATTAGCCAGCACTTTTAAATTTGCCAAGATGTCAGGCGCTCTGGCTCCCGGTAAACATTTGACTATGGTGGCTGGTGTCTCTATATTCACGTTCCGTACAATAGAATCACCAATAACTAGAGCACTTTCATCAGGTTTCTCAGTGGGTGCATCACTGAGTGGGGAGAACATGTTTAATGTTTTGATCGGAACAGAAGAGC